>NW_027076241.1:300000-561958 GCF_963932015.1 Anas acuta | reverse complement strand
AGTCCGAAAGGGCTCGTAACGCATTTCCTGGGGCCTGATTTTTCACTCGTCTCCGATGACGGCTAGGGCTATGTTTCGGTTTGCTCAGGGACAGCGAACCCGGAGGGTCCAGTTGCATGTGGGGCTGCGTAAAGGCTCCCCTGGGGAGTTCACTTGTACCCAAAGTCTTCCTTTGGGGGCACATTTGGATGGGCGAAAAGGGCTCGCAACGCATTTCCTGTGGCCTGATTTTTCACTCATCTCCGAAGACGGCTAGGGCTACGTTTAGGTTTGCTCAGGAACAGCGAACCCGGAGGGTCCAGTTGCATGTGGGGCTGCGTAAAGGCTCCCCTGGGGAGATCACTTGTACCCAAAGCCTTCCTTTGGGGGCACTTTTGGATGGGCGAAAAAGGCTCGTAACGCATTTCCTGGGGCATGATTTTTCAGTCGTCATCGATGCCGGCTAGGGCTATGTTTAGGGATGCTCGGAAACAGCGAACCCGGAGGGTCCAGTTGCATGTGGGGCTGCATAAAGGCTCCCCTGGGGAGTTCTCTTGTACCCAAAGTCTTCCTTTGGGGGCACATTTGGATGGGCAAAAAGGGCTTGCAACGCATTTCCTGGGTCCTGATTTTTCAGTCGTCTCCGATGACGGCTAGGGCTACGTTTAGGTTTGCTCAGGAACAGCGAACCCGGAGGTTGCAGTTGCATGTGGGGCTGCGTAAAGGCTCCCCTGGGGAGTTCTCTTGTACCCCAAGTCTTTCTTTGGGGGCACTTTTGGATGGTCCAAAGGGGCTCGCAACGCATTTCCTGGGGCCTGATTTTTCAGTCGTCTCCAATGATGGCTAGGGATACGTTTAGGTTTGCTCATGAACAGCGAACCCGGAGGGTCCAGTTGCATGTGGGGCTGCGTAGAGGCTCCACTGGGGAGTTCTCTTGTACCCAAAGCCTTCCTTTGGGGGCACATTTGGATGGGCGAAAAGGGCTCGCAACGCATTTCCTGGGGCCTGATTTTTCACTCGTCTCCGATGACTGCTAGGGATACGTTTAGGTTTGCTCAGGAACAGCGAACCCGGAGGGTCCAGTTGCATGTGGGGGCTGCGTAGAGGCTCCCCTGGGAACTTCAGGTGTACCCAAAGCCTTCCTTTGGGGGCACTTTTGTATGGTCCGAAGGGGCTCGCAACGCATTTCCTGGGGCCTGATTTTTCAGTCGTCTCCGATGACGGCCAGGGCGTCTCCGATGACGGCCAGGGCTATGTTTAGGTTTGCTCAGGAAGAGCGAACCCGGAGGGTCCAGTTGCATGTGGGGCTGCGTAAAGGCTCCCCTGGGGAGTTCACTTGTACCCAAAGCCTTCCTTTGGTGACACTTTTGGATGGGCGAAAAGGGCTTGCAACACATTTCCTGGGGCCTGATTTTTCACTCGTCTTCAATGCCGGCAAGGGTTATGTTTAGGGATGCTCGGAAACAGCGAACCCGGAGGGTCCAGTTGCATGTGGGGCTGCGTAAAGGCTCCCCTGGGGAGTTCACTTGTACCCAAAGCCTTCTTTGGTGACACTTTTGGATTGTCCAAAGGGGCTTGAAACGCGTTTTCTGGGGCCCGGGTTTTCAGACTTCTCCCATGCCAGCTAGTGATATATTTAGGGTTGCTCGGAAAATCGAACCCGGAGGGTCCAGTTGCATGTGGGCTGCGTAAAGGCTCCCTGGGGAGTTCTCTTGTACCCAAAGCCTTCCTTTGGGGCACTTTTGGATGGTCCGAAGGGGCTCGCAACGCATTTCCTGGGACCTGATTTTTCAATCGTTTTCGATGCCGGCTAGGGCTATGTTTAGGGATACTCGGAAACAGCGAACCCGGAGGGTCCAGTTGCATGTGGGGCTGCGTAAAGGCTCCCCTGGGAGTTCACTTGTACCCAAAGCCTTCCTTTGGGGGCACTTTTGAATGGACGAAAAGGGCTCGTAACGCATTCCTGGAGCCTGATTTTTCAGACGTCTTCGATGCCGGCTAGGGCTATGTTTAGGGATGCTCGGAGACAGCGAACCCGGAGGGTCCAGTTGCACGTGGGGCTGCGTAAAGGCTCCCCTGGGGAGTTCACTTGTACCCAAAGCCTTCCTTTGGGGGCACTTTTGGATGGGCGAAAAGGGCTCGCAACGCATTTCCTGGGGCCTGATTTTTCATTCGTCTTCAATGCCGTCTAGGGCTATGTTTAGGGATGCTCGGAAACAGCGAACCCGGAGGGTCCAGTTGCATGTGGGGCTGCATAAAGGCTCCCCTGGGGAGTTCTCTTGTACCAAAGTCTTCCTTTGGGGGCACATTTGGATGGGCGAAAAGGGCTTGCAACGCATTTCCTGGGGCCTGATTTTTCACTTCGTCTCTGATGACGGCTAGGGCTACGTTTAGGTTTGCTCAGGAACAGCGAACCCGGAGGGTCCAGTTGCATGTGGGGCTGTGTAAAGGCTCCCCTGGGGAATTCTCTTGTACCCAAAGCCTTCCTTTGGGGGCACTTTTGGATGTCCGAAACGGTTCGCAACGCATTTCCTGGGGCCTGATTTTTCACTCGTCTCCAAAGACAGCTAAGGCTACGTTTAGGTTTGCTCAGGAACAGCGAACCCCGAGGTCCAGTGGCATGTGGGGCTGCGTAAAGGCTCCCCTGGGGAGTTCACTTGTACCCAAAGCTTCCTTTGGTGACACTTTTTGATGGTCCAAAGGGGCTTGCAACGCGTTTTCTGGAGGCCCGGGTTTTCAGTCTTCTCCCATGCCGGCTAGTGATATATTTAGGGTAGCTCGGAAAAATCGAACCCGATGGGTCCAGTTGCATGTGGGGCTGCGTAAAGGCTCCCCTGTGGAGTTCTCTTTACCCAAAGTATTCCTTTGGGGGCACATTTGGATGGTCCGAAGGGGCTCGTAACGCATTTCCTGGGGCCTGATTTTTCACTCGTCTCCGATGACGGCTAGGGCTATGTTTCGGTTTGCTCAGGGACAGCGAACCCGGAGGGTCCAGTTGCATGTGGGGCTGCGTAAAGGCTCCCCTGGGGAGATCACTTGTACCCAAAGCCTTCCTTTGCGGGCACTTTTGGATGGTCCAAAGGGCTTGCAACGCATTTCCTGGGGCCTGATTTTTCAGTCGTCTCCGATGACGGCTAGTGCTACGTTTAGGTTTGCTCATGAGCAGCGAACCCGGAGGTTGCAGTTGCATGTGGGGCTGTGTAAAGGCTCCCCTGGGGAGTTCTCTTGTATCCAAAGCCTTCCTTTGGGGGCACATTTGGATGGGCGAAAAGGGCTCGCAACGCATTTCCTGTGGCCTGATTTTTCACTCGTCTCCAATGACGGCTAAGGCTACGTTTAGGTTTGCTCAGGAACAGCGAACCCCGAGGGTCCAGTTGCATGTGGGGCTGCGTAAAGGCTCCCCTGGGGAGTTCACTTGTACCCAAAGTCTTCCTTTGGGGGCACATTTGGATGGGCGAAAAGGGCTCGCAACGCATTTCCTGTGGCCTGATTTTTCAGTCGTCTCCGAAGACGGCTAGGGCTACGTTTAGGTTTGTTCAGGAACAGTGAACCCGAGGGTCCTAGTTGCATGTGGGGCTGCGTAAAGGCTCCCCTGGGGAGATCACTTGTACCCAAAGCCTTCCTTTGGGGGCACTTTTGGATGGGCGAAAAGGGCTCGTAACGCATTTCCTGGGGCCTGATTTTTCAGTCGTCATCGATGCCGGCTAGGCTATGTTTAGGGATGCTCGGAAACAGCGAACCCGGAGGGTCCAAGTTGCATGTGGGGCTGCGTAAAGGCTCCCCTGGGAGTTCTCTTGTACCCAAAGTCTTCCTTTGGGGGCACATTTGGATGGGCGAAAACGGCTTGCAACGCATTTCCTGGGCCTGATTTTTCAGTCGTCTCCGATGACGGCTAGTGCTACGTTTAGGTTTGCTCATGAGCAGCGAACCCGAGGTTGCAGTTGCATGTGGGGCTGCGTAAAGGCTCCCCTGGGGAGTTCTCTTGTATCCAAAGCCTTCCTTTGGGGGGCACATTTGGATGGTCCGAAGGGGCTCGTAACGCATTTCCTGGGGCCTGATTTTTCACTCGTCTCCGATGACGGCTAGGGCTATGTTTCGGTTTGCTCAGGAACAGCGAACCCGGAGGGTCCAGTTGCATGTGGGGCTGCGTAAAGGCTCCCCTGGGGAGACCACTTGTACCCAAAGCCTTCCTTTGCGGGCACTTTTGGATGGTCCAAAGGGGCTTGCAACGCATTTCCTGGGGCCTGATTTTTCATTCGTCTCCGATGACGGCTATGGCTACGTTTAGGTTTGCTCATGAACAGCGAGCCCGGAGGGTCCAGTTGCATGTGGGGCTGCGTAAAGGCTCCCCTGGGGAGTTCACTTGTACCCAAAGCCTTCCTTTGGGGGCACTTTTGGATGGTCCAAAGGGGCTCGCAACGCATTTCCTGGGGCCTGATTTTTCAGTCGTCATCGATGCCGGCTAGGGCTATGTTTAGGGATGCTCGGAAACAGTGAACCCGGAGGGTCCAGTTGCATGTGGGCTGCGTAAAGGCTCCCCTGGGAGTTCACTTGTACCCAAAGTCTTCCTTTGGGGGCACATTTGGATGGGCGAATAGGGCTCGCAACGCATTTCCTGGGGCCTGATTTTTCACTCGTCTCCGAAGACGGCTAGGGCTACGTTTAGGTTTGTTCAGGAACAGCGAACCCGGAGGGTCCAGTTGCATGTGGGGCTGCGTAAAGGCTCCCCTGGGGAGATCACTTGTACCCAAAGCCTTCCTTTGGGGGCACTTTTGGATGGATGAAAAGGGCTCGCAACGCATTTCTGTGGCCTGATTTTTCACTCGTCTCGAAGACGGCTGTGGCTACGTATAGGTTTGTTCAGAACAGCGAACCCGGAGGGTCCAGTTGCATGTGGGGCTGCGTAAAGGCTCCCCTGGGGAGATCAGTTGTACCCAAAGCCTTCCTTTGGGGGCACTTTGGATGGGCGAAAAGGGCTCGTAACGCATTTCCTGGGCCTGATTTTTCAGTCGTCATCGATGCCGGCTAGGGCTATGTTTAGGGATGCTCGGAAACAGCGAACCCGGAGGGTCCAGTTGCATGTGGGGCTGCGTAAAGGCTCCCCTGGGGAGTTCACTTGTACCCAAAGCCTTCCTTTGGGGCACTTTTGGATGGTCGAAAAGGGCTCGTAACGCATTTCCTGGGGCCTGATTTTTCAGTCGTCATCGATGCCGGCTAGGGCTATGTTTAGGATGCTCGGAAACAGCGAACCCGGAGGGTCCAGTTGCATGTGGGCTGCGTAAAGGCTCCCCTGGGGAGTTCTCTTGTACCCAAAGCCTTCCTTTGGGGGCACATTTGGATGGGCGAAAAGGGATTGCAACGCATTTCCTGGGCGCTGATTTTTCACTCGTCTCCGATGACGGCTAGGGCTACGTTTAGGTTTGCTCATGAACAGCGAACCCGGAGGGTCCAGTTGCATGTGGGGCTGCGTAAAGGCTCCCCTGGGGAATTCTCTTGTACCCAAAGCCTTCCTTTGGGGCACTTTTGGATGGTCCTAAGGGGCTCGCAACGCATTTCCTGGGGCCTGATTTTTTACTCGTCTTCGATGCCGGCTAGGGCTATGTTTAGGGATGCTCGGAAACAGCGAACCCGGAGGGTCCAGTTGCATGTGGGGCTGCATAAAGGCTCCCCTGGGGAGTTCTATTGTACCCAAAGCCTTACTTTGGTGACACTTTTGGATGGTCCAAAGGGGCTTGCAACGCGTTTTCTGGAGCCCGGGTTTTCAGTCTTCTCCCATGCGGCTAGTGATATATTTAGGGTAGCTCGGAAAAAATCGAACCCGGAGGGGTCCAGTTGCATGTGGGGCTGTGTAAAGGCTCCCCTGGGGAGTTCACTTGTACCCAAAGCCTTCCTTTGGGGGCACTTTTTGATGGTCCGAAGGGCTCGCAACGCATTTCCTGGGACCTGATTTTTCAGTCGTTTTCGATGCCGGCTAGGGCTATGTTTAGGGGATGCTCGGAAACAGCGAACCCCGGAGGGTCCAGTTGCATGTGGGGCTGCGTAAAGGCTCCCCTGGGGCGTTCACTTGTACCCAAAGCCTTCCTTTGGGGGCACTTTTGGATGGGCGAAAAGGGCTCGCAACGCATTTCCTGGGGCCTGATTTTTCAGTCGTCTTCAATGCCGTCTAGGGCTATGTTTAGGGATGCTCGGAAACAGCGAACCCGGAGGGTCCAGTTGCATGTGGGGCTGCGTAAAGGCTCCCCTGGGGAGTTCTCTTGTACCCAAAGTCTTCCTTTGGGGGCACATTTGGATGGGCAAAAAGGGCTTGCAACGCATTTCCTGGGGCCTGATTTTTCACTCGTCTCTGATGACGGCTAGGGCTAACGTTTAGGTTTGCTCAGGAACAGCGAACCCGGAGGGTCCAGTTGCATGTGGGGCTGTGTAAAGGCTCCCCTGGGGAATTCTCTTGTACCCAAAGCCTTCCTTTGGGGCACTTTTGGATGGTCCGAAACGGTTCGCAACGCATTTCCTGGGGCCTGATTTTTCACTTGTCTCCAATGACGGCTAAGGCTACGTTTAGGTTTGCTCAGGAACAGCGAACCCCGTGGGTCCAGTTGCATGTGGGGCTGCGTAAAGGCTCCCCTGGGGAGTTCACTTGTACCCCAAGCCTTCCTTTGTGACACTTTTGGATGGTCCAAAGGGGCTTGCAACGCGTTTTCTGGAGCCCGGGTTTTCAGTCTTCTCTAATGCCGGCTAGTGATATATTTAGGGTAGCTCGGAAAAATCGAACCCGGAGGGTCCAGTTGCATGTGGGGCTGCGTAAAGGCTCCCCTGTGGAGTTCTCTTTTACCCAAAGTATTCTTTGGGGGCACATTTGGATAGTCCGAAAGGGCTCGTAACGCATTTCCTGGGGCCTGATTTTTCACTCGTCTCCGATGACGGCTAGGGCTATGTTTCGGTTTGCTCAGGGACAGCGAACCCGGAGGGTCCAGTTTGCATGTGGGGCTGCGTAAAGGCTCCCCTGGGGAGTTCACTTGTACCCAAAGTCTTCCTTTGGGGGCACATTTGGATGGGCGAAAAGGGCTCGCAACGCATTTCCTGTGGCCTGATTTTTCACTCATCTCCGAAGACGGCTAGGGCTACGTTTAGGTTTGCTCAGGAACAGCGAACCCGGAGGGTCCAGTTGCATGTGGGGCTGCGTAAAGGCTCCCCTGGGGAGATCACTTGTACCCAAAGCCTTCCTTTGGGGGCACTTTTGGATGGGCGAAAAAGGCTCGTAACGCATTTCCTGGGGCATGATTTTTCAGTCATCGATGCCGGCTAGGGCTATGTTTAGGGATGCTCGGAAACAGCGAACCCGGAGGGTCCAGTTGCATGTGGGGCTGCATAAAGGCTCCCCTGGGGAGTTCTCTTGTACCCAAAGTCTTCCTTTGGGGGCACATTTGGATGGGCAAAAAGGGCTTGCAACGCATTTCCTGGGTCCTGATTTTTCAGTCGTCTCCGATGACGGCTAGGGCTACGTTTAGGTTTGCTCAGGAACAGCGAACCCGGAGGTTGCAGTTGCATGTGGGGCTGCGTAAAGGCTCCCCTGGGGAGTTCTCTTGTACCCCAAGTCTTTCTTTGGGGGCACTTTTGGATGGTCCAAAGGGGCTCGCAACGCATTTCCTGGGGCCTGATTTTTCAGTCGTCTCCAATGATGGCTAGGGATACGTTTAGGTTTGCTCATGAACAGCGAACCCGGAGGGTCCAGTTGCATGTGGGGCTGCGTAGAGGCTCCACTGGGGAGTTCTCTTGTACCCAAAGCCTTCCTTTGGGGGCACATTTGGATGGGCGAAAAGGGCTCGCAACGCATTTCCTGGGGCCTGATTTTTCACTCGTCTCCGATGACTGCTAGGGATACGTTTAGGTTTGCTCAGGAACAGCGAACCCGGAGGGTCCAGTTGCATGTGGGGCTGCGTAGAGGCTCCCCTGGGAACTTCAGGTGTACCCAAAGCCTTCCTTTGGGGGCACTTTTGTATGGTCCGAAGGGGCTCGCAACGCATTTCCTGGGGCCTGATTTTTCAGTCGTCTCCGATGACGGCCAGGGCTATGTTTAGGTTTGCTCAGGAAGAGCGAACCCGGAGGGTCCAGTTGCATGTGGGGCTGCGTAAAGGCTCCCCTGGGGAGTTCACTTGTACCCAAAGCCTTCCTTTGGTGACACTTTTGGATGGGCGAAAAGGGCTTGCAACACATTTCCTGGGGCCTGATTTTTCACTCGTCTTCAATGCCGGCAAGGGTTATGTTTAGGGATGCTCGGAAACAGCGAACCCGGAGGGTCCAGTTGCATGTGGGGCTGCGTAAAGGCTCCCCTGGGGAGTTCACTTGTACCCAAAGCCTTCCTTTGGTGACACTTTTGGATTGTCCAAAGGGGCTTGAAACGCGTTTTCTGGGGCCCGGGTTTTCAGACTTCTCCCATGCCAGCTAGTGATATATTTAGGGTTGCTCGGAAAAATCGAACCCGGAGGGTCCAGTTGCATGTGGGGCTGCGTAAAGGCTCCCCTGGGGAGTTCTCTTGTACCCAAAGCCTTCCTTTGGGGGCACTTTTGGATGGTCCGAAGGGGCTCGCAACGCATTTCCTGGGACCTGATTTTTCAGTCGTTTTCGATGCCGGCTAGGGCTATGTTTAGGGATACTCGGAAACAGCGAACCCGGAGGGTCCAGTTGCATGTGGGGCTGCGTAAAGGCTCCCCTGGGGAGTTCACTTGTACCCAAAGCCTTCCTTTGGGGGCACTTTTGAATGGACGAAAAGGGCTCGTAACGCATTCCTGGAGCCTGATTTTTCAGTCGTCTTCGATGCCGGCTAGGGCTATGTTTAGGGATGCTCGGAGACAGCGAACCCGGAGGGTCCAGTTGCACGTGGGGCTGCGTAAAGGCTCCCCTGGGGAGTTCACTTGTACCCAAAGCCTTCCTTTGGGGGCACTTTTGGATGGGCGAAAAGGGCTCGCAACGCATTTCCTGGGGCCTGATTTTTCATTCGTCTTCAATGCCGTCTAGGGCTATGTTTAGGGATGCTCGGAAACAGCGAACCCGGAGGGTCCAGTTGCATGTGGGGCTGCATAAAGGCTCCCCTGGGGAGTTCTCTTGTACCCAAAGTCTTCCTTTGGGGGCACATTTGGATGGGCGAAAAGGGCTTGCAACGCATTTCCTGGGGCCTGATTTTTCACTCGTCTCTGATGACGGCTAGGGCTACGTTTAGGTTTGCTCAGGAACAGCGAACCCGGAGGGTCCAGTTGCATGTGGGGCTGTGTAAAGGCTCCCCTGGGGAATTCTCTTGTACCCAAAGCCTTCCTTTGGGGGCACTTTTGGATGGTCCGAAACGGTTCGCAACGCATTTCCTGGGGCCTGATTTTTCACTTGTCTCCAAAGACAGCTAAGGCTACGTTTAGGTTTGCTCAGGAACAGCGAACCCCGAGGGTCCAGTTGCATGTGGGGCTGCGTAAAGGCTCCCCTGGGGAGTTCACTTGTACCCAAAGCCTTCCTTTGGTGACACTTTTTGATGGTCCAAAGGGGCTTGCAACGCGTTTTCTGGAGCCCGGGTTTTCAGTCTTCTCCCATGCCGGCTAGTGATATATTTAGGGTAGCTCGGAAAAATCGAACCCGATGGGTCCAGTTGCATGTGGGGCTGCGTAAAGGCTCCCCTGTGGAGTTCTCTTTTACCCAAAGTATTCCTTTGGGGGCACATTTGGATGGTCCGAAGGGGCTCGTAACGCATTTCCTGGGGCCTGATTTTTCACTCGTCTCCGATGACGGCTAGGGCTATGTTTCGGTTTGCTCAGGGACAGCGAACCCGGAGGGTCCAGTTGCATGTGGGGCTGCGTAAAGGCTCCCCTGGGGAGATCACTTGTACCCAAAGCCTTCCTTTGCGGGCACTTTTGGATGGTCCAAAGGGGCTTGCAACGCATTTCCTGGGGCCTGATTTTTCAGTCGTCTCCGATGACGGCTATGGCTACGTTTAGGTATGCTCATGAACAGCGAACCCGGAGGGTCCAGTTGCATGTGGGGCTGCGTAAAGGCTCCCCTGGGGAGTTCACTTGTACCCAATGCCTTCCTTTGGGGGCACTTTTGGATGGTCCAAAGGGGCTCGCAACGCATTTCCTGGGCCTGATTTTTCAGTCGTCTTCGATGCCGTCTAGGGCTATGTTTAGGGATGCTCGGAAACAGCGAACCCGGAGGGTCCAGTTGCATGTGGGGCTGCGTAAAGGCTCCCCTGGGGAGTTCTCTTGTACCCAAAGTCTTCCTTTGGGGGCACATTTGGATGGGCGAAAAGGGCTTGCAACGCATTTCCTGGGGCCTGATTTTTCAGTCGTCTCCGATGACGGCTAGGGCTACGTTTAGGTTTGCTCATGAACAGCGAACCCGGAGGGTCCAGTTGCATGTGGGGCTGCGTAAAGGCTCCCCTGGGGAGTTCAGTTGTACCCAAAGCCTTCCTTTGGGGGCACTTTTGGATGGTCCGAAGGGGCTCGCAACGCATTTCCTGGGACCTGATTTTTCAGTCGTTTTCGATGCCGGCTAGGGCTATGTTTAGGGATGCTCGGAAACAGCGAACCCGGAGGGTCCAGTTGCATGTGGGGCTGCGTAAAGGCTCCGCTGGGGAGTTCACTTGTACCCAAAGCCTTCCTTTGGGGGCACTTTTGGATGGGCGAAAAGGGCTCGTAACGCATTCCTGGAGCCTGATTTTTCAGTCGTCTTCGATGCCGGCTAGGGCTATGTTTAGGGATGCTCGGAGACAGCGAACCCGGAGGGTCCAGTTGCACGTGGGGCTGCGTAAAGGCTCCCCTGGGGAGTTCACTTGTACCCAAAGCCTTCCTTTGGGGGCACTTTTGGATGGGCGAAAAGGGCTCGCAACGCATTTCCTGGGGCCTGATTTTTCATTCGTCTTCAATGCCGTCTAGGGCTATGTTTAGGGATGCTCGGAAACAGCGAACCCGGAGGGTCCAGTTGCATGTGGGGCTGCGTAAAGGCTCCCCTGGGGAGTTCTCTTGTACCCAAAGTCTTCCTTTGGGGGCACATTTGGATGGGCGAAAAGGGCTTGCAACGCATTTCCTGGGGCCTGATTTTTCACTCGTCTCTGATGACGGCTAGGGCTACGTTTAGGTTTGCTCAGGAACAGCGAACCCGGAGGGTCCAGTTGCATGTGGGGCTGTGTAAAGGCTCCCCTGGGGAATTCTCTTGTACCCAAAGCCTTCCTTTGGGGGCACTTTTGGATGGTCCGAAACGGTTCGCAACGCATTTCCTGGGGCCTGATTTTTCACTTGTCTCCAAAGACAGCTAAGGCTACGTTTAGGTTTGCTCAGGAACAGCGAACCCCGAGGGTCCAGTTGCATGTGGGGCTGCGTAAAGGCTCCCCTGGGGAGTTCACTTGTACCCAAAGCCTTCCTTTGGTGACACTTTTTGATGGTCCAAAGGGGCTTGCAACGCGTTTTCTGGAGCCCGGGTTTTCAGTCTTCTCCCATGCCGGCTAGTGATATATTTAGGGTAGCTCGGAAAAATCGAACCCGGAGGGTCCAGTTGCATGTGGGGCTGCGTAAAGGCTCCCCTGTGGAGTTCTCTTTTACCCAAAGTATTCCTTTGGGGGCACATTTGGATGGTCCGAAGGGGCTCGTAACGCATTTCCTGGGGCCTGATTTTTCACTCGTCTCCGATGACGGCTAGGGCTATGTTTCGGTTTGCTCAGGGACAGCGAACCCGGAGGGTCCAGTTGCATGTGGGGCTGCGTAAAGGCTCCCCTGGGGAGATCACTTGTACCCAAAGCCTTCCTTTGCGGGCACTTTTGGATGGTCCAAAGGGGCTTGCAACGCATTTCCTGGGGCCTGATTTTTCAGTCGTCTCCGATGACGGCTATGGCTACGTTTAGGTATGCTCATGAACAGCGAACCCGGAGGGTCCAGTTGCATGTGGGGCTGCGTAAAGGCTCCCCTAGGGAGTTCACTTGTACCCAATGCCTTCCTTTGGGGGCACTTTTGGATGGTCCAAAGGGGCTCGCAACGCATTTCCTGGGGCCTGATTTTTCAGTCGTCTTCGATGCCGTCTAGGGATATGTTTAGGGATGCTCAGAAACAGCGAACCCGGAGGGTCCAGTTGCATGTGGGGCTGCGTAAAGGCTCCCCTGGGGAGTTCTCTTGTACCCAAAGTCTTCCTTTGGGGGCACATTTGGATGGGCGAAAAGGGCTTGCAACGCATTTCCTGGGGCCTGATTTTTCAGTCGTCTCCGATGCCGGCTAGGGCTACGTTTAGGTTTGCTCATGAACAGCGAACCCGGAGGGTCCAGTTGCATGTGGGGCTGCATAAAGGCTCCCCTGGGGAGTTCACTTGTACCCAAAGCCTTCCTTTGGTGACAATTTTGGATGGTCCAAAGGGGCTTGCAACGCGTTTTCTGGAGCCCGGATTTTCAGGCTTCTCCCATGCCGGCTAGTGATATATTTAGGGTTGCTCGGAAAAATCGAACCCGGAGGGTCCAGTTGCATGTGGGGCTGCGTAAAGGCTCCCCTGGGGAGTTCTCTTGTACCCAAAGTCTTTTGTGGGGTCACTTTTGGATGGTCCAAAGGGGCTCGCAACGCATTTCGTGGGGCCTGATTTTTCAGTCGTCTTCGATGCCGGCTAGGGCTATGTTTAGGGATGCTCGGAAACAGCGAACCCGGAGGGTCCAGTTGCATGTGGGGCTGCGTAAAGGCTCCCCTGGGGAGTTCACTTGTACCCAAAGTCTTTCTTTGGGGTCACTTTTGGATGGTCCAAAGGGGCTCGCAACGCATTTCCTGGGGCCTGATTTTTCAGTCGTCTCCGATGATGGCTAGGGATACGTTTAGGTTTGCTCATGAACAGCGAACCCGGAGGGTCCAGTTGCATGTGGGGCTGCGTAAAGGCTCCCCTGGGGAGTTCACTTGTACCCAAAGCCTTCCTTTGGGGGCACATTTGGATGGGCGAAAAGGGCTCGCAACGCATTTCCTGTGGCCTGATTTTTCACTCGTCTCCGAAGACGGCTAGGGCTACGTTTAGGTTTGTTCAGGAACAGCGAACCCGGAGGGTCCAGTTGCATGTGGGGCTGCGTAAAGGCTCCCCTGGGGAGTTCACTTGTACCCAAAGCCTTCCTTTGGGGGCACTTTTGGATGGGCGAAAAGGGCTCGTAACGCATTTCCTGGGGCCTCATTTTTCAGTCGTCATCGATGCCGGCTAGGGCTATGTTTAGGGATGCTCGGAAACAGCGAACCCGGAGGGTCCAGTTGCATGTGGGGCTGCGTAAAGGCTCCCCTGGGGAGTTCACTTGTACCCAAAGCCTTCCTTTGGGGGCACTTTTGGATGGGTAAAAAGGGCTCGCAACGCATTTCCTCGGGCCTGATTTTTCACTCGTCTCCGATGCCGTCTAGGACTATGTTTAGGGATGCTCGGAAACAGCGAACCCGGAGGGTCCAGTTGCATGTGGGGCTGCGTAAAGGCTCCCCTGGGGAGTTCTCTTGTACCCAAAGCCTTCCTTTCCGGGCACTTTTGGATGGGCGAAAAGGGCTTGCAACGCATTACCTGGGGCCTGATTTTTCAGTCGTCTCCGATGACGGCTAGGGCTACGTTTAGGTTTGCTCATGAACAACGAACCCGGAGGGTCCAGTTGCATGTGGGGCTGCGTAAAGGCTCCCCTGGGGAGTTCTCTTGTACCCAAAGTCTTCCTTTGGGGGCACATTTGGATGGGCGAAAAGGGCTCGCAACGCATTTCCTGTGGCCTGATTTTTCACTCGTCTCCGAAGACGGCTAGGGCTACGTTTAGGTTTGCTCATGAACAGCGAACCCCGAGGGTCCAGTTGCATGTGGGGCTGCGTAAAGGCTCCCCTGGGAAGTTCACTTGTACCCAAAGCCTTCCTTTGCGGGCACTTTTGGATGGTCCAAAGGGGCTTGCAACGCATTTCCTGGGGCCTGATTTTTCAGTCGTCTCCGATGACGGCTATGGCTACGTTTAGGTTTGCTCATGAACAGCGAACCCGGAGGGTCCAGTTGCATGTGGGGCTGCGTAAAGGCTCCCCTGGGGAGTTCACTTGTACCCAATGCCTTCCTTTGGGGGCACTTTTGGATGGTCCAAAGGGGCTCGCAACGCATTTCCTGGGGCCTGATTTTTCAGACGTCTTCGATGCCGTCTAGGGCTATGTTTAGGGATGCTCGGAAACAGCGAACCCGGAGGGTCCAGTTGCATGTGGGGCTGCGTAAAGGCTCCCCTGGGGAGTTCTCTTGTACCCAAAGTCTTCCTTTGGGGGCACATTTGGATGGGCGAAAAGGGCTTGCAACGCATTTCCTGGGGCCTGATTTTTCAGTCGTCTCCGATGCCGGCTAGGGCTACGTTTAGGTTTGCTCATGAACAGCGAACCCGGAGGGTCCAGTTGCATGTGGGGCTGAATAAAGGCTCCCCTGGGGAGATCACTTGTACCCAAAGCCTTCCTTTGGTGACACTTTTGGATGGTCCAAAGGGGCTTGCAACGCGTTTTCTGGAGCCCGGATTTTCAGGCTTTTCCCATGCCGGCTAGTGATATATTTAGGGTTGCTCGGAGAAATCGAACCCGGAGGGTCCAGTTGCATGTGGGGCTGCGTAAAGGCTCCCCTGGGGAGTTCTCTTGTATCCAAAGCCTTCCTTTGGGGGCACATTTGGATGGGCGAAAAGGGCTCGCAACGCATTTCCTGTGCCCTGATTTTTCACTCGTCTCCGAAGACGGCTAGGGCTACGTTTAGGTTTGTTCAGGAACAGCGAACCCGGAGGGTCCAGTTGCATGTGGGGCTGCGTAAAGGCTCCCCTGGGGAGTTCACTTGTACCCAAAGCCTTCCTTTGGGGGCACTTTTGGATGGGCGAAAAGGGCTCGCAACGCATTTCCTGGGGCCTGATTTTTCAGTCGTCTTCGATGACGGCTAGGGCAATGTTTAGGGATGCTCGGAAACAGCGAACCCGGTAGATCCAGTTGCATGTGGGGCTGCGTAAAGGCTCCCCTGGGGAGTTCACTTGTACCCAAAGTCTTTCTTTGGGGGCACTTTTGGATGGTCCAAAGGGGCTAGCAACGCATTTCCTGGGGCCTGATTTTTCACTCGTCTCCGATGCCGTCTAGGACTATGTTTAGGGATGCTCGGAAACAGCGAACCCGGAGGGTCCAGTTGCATGTGGGGCTGCGTAAAGGCTCCCCTGGGGAGTTCACTTGTACCCAAAGCCTTCCTTTGGGGGCACTTTTGGATGGGTAAAAAGGGCTCGTAACGCATTTCCTGGGGCCCGATTTTTCACTCGTCTCCGATGCCGTCTAGGACTATGTTTAGTGATGCTCGGAAACAGCGAACCCGGAGGGTCCAGTTGCATGTGGGGCTGCGTAAAGGCTCCCCTGGGGAGTTCTCTTGTACCCAAAGCCTTCCTTTGCGGGCACTTTTGGATGGGCGAAAAGGGCTTGCAACGCATTACCTGGGGCCTGATTTTTCAGTCGTCTCCGATGACGGCTAGGGCTACGTTTAGGTTTGCTCATGAACAGCGAACCCGGAGGGTCCAGTTGCATGTGGGGCTGCGTAAAGGCTCCCCTGGGGAGTTCACTTGTACCCAAAGTCTTCCTTTGGGGGCACATTTGGATGGGCGAAAAGGGCTCGCAACGCATTTCCTGTGGCCTGATTTTTCACTCGTCTCCGAAGACGGCTAGGGCTACGTTTAGGTTTGCTCATGAACAGCGAACCCCGAGGGTCCAGTTGCATGTAGGGCTGCGTAAAGGCTCCCCTGGGGAGTTCACTTGTACCCAAAGCCTTACTTTGGTGACACTTTTGGATGGTCCAAAGGGGCTTGCAACGCGTTTTCTGGAGCCCGGGTTTTCAGTCTTCTCCCATGCCGGCTAGTGATATATTTAGGGTAGCTCGGAAAAATCGAACCCGGAGGGTCCAGTTGCATGTGGGGCTGCGTAAAGGCTCCCCTGTGGAGTTCTCTTTTACCCAAAGTATTCCTTTGGGGGCACATTTGGATGGTCCGAAGGGGCTCGTAACGCATTTCCTGGGGCCTGATTTTTCACTCGTCTCCGATGACGGCTAGGGCTATGTTTCGGTTTGCTCAGGGACAGCGAACCCGGAGGGTCCAGTTGCATGTGGGGCTGCGTAAAGGCTCCCCTGGGGAGTTCTCTTGTACCCAAAGCCTTCCTTTGCGGGCACTTTTGGATGGTCCAAAGGGGCTTGCAACGCATTTCATGGGGCCTGATTTTTCAGTCGTCTCCGATGACGGCTAGGGCTAGGTTTAGGTTTGCTCATGAACAGCGAACCCGGAGGGTCCAGTTGCATGTGGGGCTGCGTAAAGGCTCCCCTGGGGAGTTCACTTGTACCCAATGCCTTCCTTTGGGGGCACTTTTGGATGGTCCAAAGGGGCTCGCAACGCATTTCCTGGGGCCTGATTTTTCAGTCGTCTTCGATGCCGGCTAGGGGTATGTTTAGGGATGCTCGGAAACAGCGAACCCGGAGGGTCCAGTTGCATGTGGGGCTGCGTAAAGGCTCCCCTGGGGAGTTCACTTGTACCCAAAGTCTTTCTTTGGGGGCACTTTTGTATGGTCCAAAGGGGCTCGCAACGCATTTCCTGGGGCCTGATTTTTCAGTCGTCTCCGATGATGGCTAGGGCTACGTTTAGGTTTCCTCATGAAGAGCGAACCCCGAGGGTCCAGTTGCATGTGGGGCTGCGTAAAGGCTCCCCTGGGGAGTTCACTTGTACCCAAAGCCTTCCTTTGGGGGCACTTTTGGATGGGCGAAAAGGGCTCGTAACACATTTCCTGGGGCCTGATTTTTCAGTCATCATCCATGCCGTCTAGGGCTATGTTTAGGGATGCTCGGAAACAGCGAACCCGGAGGGTCCAGTTGCATGTGGGGCTGCGTAAAGGCTCCCCTGGGGAGTTCTCTTGTACCCAAAGTCTTCCTTTGGGGGCACATTTGGATGGGCGAAAAGGGCTTGCAACGCATTTCCTGGGGCCTGATTTTTCACTCGTCTCCGATGCCGGCTAGGGCTACGTTTAGGTTTGCTCATGAACAGCGAACCCGGAGGGTCCAGTTGCATGTGGGGCTGCATAAAGGCTCCCCTGGGGAGTTCACTTGTACCCAAAGCCTTCCTTTGGTGACACTTTTGGATGGTCCAAAGGGGCTTGCAACGCGTTTTCTGGGGCCCGGGTTTTCAGTCTTCTCCCATGCCGGCTAGAGCTACGTTTAGGTTTGCTCAGGAACAGCGAACCCGGAGGGTCCAGTTGCATGTGGGGCTGCGTAAAGGCTCCCCTGGGGAGTTCACTTGTACCCAAAGCCTTCCTTTGGGGGCACTTTTGGATGGGCGAAAAGGGCTCGTAACGCATTTCCTGCGGCCTGATTTTTCACTCGTCTCCGATGCCGGCTAGGCCTATGTTTAGGGATGCTCGGAAACAGCGAACCCGGTAGATCCAGTTGCATGTGGGGCTGCGTAAAGGCTCCCCTGGGGAGTTCACTTGTACCCAAAGTCTTCCTTTGGGGGCACATTTGGATGGGCGAAAAGGGCTCGTAACGCATTTCCTGGGGCCTGTTTTTTCAGTCATCTTCGATGCCGGCTAGGGTTATGTTTAGGGATGCTCGGAAACAGCGAACCCGAAGGGTCCAGTTGCATGTGGGGCTGCGTAAAGGCTCCCCTGGGGAGTTCAGTTGTACCCAAAGCCTTCCTTTGCAGGCACTTTTGGATGGGCGAAAAGGGCTCGCAACGCATTTCCTGGGGCCTGATTTTTCAGTCGTCTCCGATGTCTTCTAGGACTATGTTTAGGGATGCTCGGAAACATAGAACCCGGAGGGTCCAGTTGCATGCGGGGCTGCGTAAAGGATCCCCTGTGGAGTTCTCTTGTACCCAAAGTCTTCCTTTGGGGGCACATTTGGATGGGCGAAAAGGCCTCGGAACTCATTTCCTGGGGCCTGATTTTTCACTCGTCTCCGATGACGGCTAGGGATACGTTTAGGTTTGCTCAGGAACAGCGAACCCTGAGAGTCCAGTTGCATGTGGGACTGCGTAAAGGCTCCCCTGGGGAGTTGACTTGTACCCAAAGCCTTCCTTTGCGGGCACCTTTGGATTGTCCAAAGGGGCTTGCAACGCATTTCCTGGGGCCTGATTTTTCAGTCGTCTCCGAAGACGGCTAGGGCTACGTTTAGGTTTGCTCATGAACAGCAAACCCGGAGGGTCCAGTTGCATGTGCGGCTGCGTAAAGGCTCCCCTGGGGAATTCTCTTGTACCCAAAGCCTTCCTTTGGTGACACTTTTGGATGGTCTAAAGGGGCTCGCAACGCGTTTTCTGGGGCCCGGGTTTTCAGTATTCTCCCATGCCGGTTAGGGATATAATTAGGGTTGCTCGGAAAAATCGAACCCGAAGGGTCCAGTTGCATGTGGGGCTGCGTAAAGGCTCCCCTGGGGAGTTCACTTGTACCCAAAGCCTTCCTCTGGGGGCACTTTTGGATGGTCCGAAGGGGCTCGGAACGCATTTCCTGGGGCCTGATTTTTCAGTCGTCTCCTATGACGGCCAGGGCTACGTTTAGGTTTGCTCAGGAACAGCGAACCCGGAGGGTTCAGTTGCATGTGGGGCTGCGTAAAGGCTCCCCTGGGGAGTTCACTTGTACCCAAAGCCTTCCTTTGGGGGCACATTTGGATGGGTGAAAAGGGCTTGCAACGCATTTCCTGGGGCCTGATTTTTCAGTCGTCTCCGATGACGGCTAGGGCTACGTTTAGGTTTGCTCAGGAACAATGAACCCTAAGGGTCCAGTTGCATGTGGGGCTGCGTAAAGGCTCCCCTGGGGAGTTCTCTTGTACCCAAAGTCTTCCTTTGGGGGCACATTTGGATGGGCGAAAAGGGCTCGTAACGCATTTCCTGCGGCCTGATTTTTCACTCGTATCCGATGACGGCTATGGCTAAGTTTAGGTTTGCTCATGAACAGCGAACCCGGAGGGTCCAGTTGCATGTGGGGCTGCGTAAAGGCTCCCCTGGGGAGTTCACTTGTACCCAAAGCCTTCCTTTGGGGGCACGTTTGGATGGGCGAAAAGCGCTCGTAACGCATTTCCTGGGGCCTGATTTTTCAGTCGTCTCCGATGACAGCTAGGGCTATGTTTAGGGATGCTCGGAAACAGCAAACCCGGAGGATCCAGTTGCATGTGGGGCTGCGTAAAGGCTCCCCTGGGGAGTTCACTTGTACCCAAAGCCTTCCTTTGGGGGCACTTTTGGATGGGCGAAAAGGGCTCGTAACGCATTTCCTGCGGCCTGATTTTTCACTCGTCTCCGATGACGGCTAGGGCTATGTTTAGGGATGCTCGGAAACAGCAAACCCGGAGGATCCAGTTGCATGTGGGGCTGCGTAAAGGCTCCCCTGGGGAGTTCACTTGTACCCAAAGCCTTCCTTTGGGGGCATTTTTGGATGGGCGAAAAGGCCTCGGAACGCAGTTCCTGGGGCCTGATTTTTCACTCGTCTCCGATGACGGCTAGGGCTACGTTTAGGTTTGTTCAGGAACAGCAAACCCCGAGGGTCCAGTTGCATGTGGGGCTGCGTAAAGGCTCCCCTGGGGAGTTCTCTTGTACCCAAAGCCTTCCTTTGCGGGCACTTTTGGATGGTCCAAAGGGTCTTGCAACGCATTTCCTGGGGCCTGATTTTTCAGTCGTCTCCGATGACGGCTAGGGCTACGTTTAGGTTTGCTCATGAACAGCGTACCCGGAGGGTCCAGTTGCATGTGGGGCTGCGTAAAGGCTCCCCTGGGGAGTTCACTTGTACCCAAAGCCTTCCTTTGGGGGCACTTTTGGACGGGCGAAAAGGGCTCGGAACGCATTTCCTGGGTCCTTTTTTTTCATTCGTCTTCGATGCCGGCTAGGGCTATGTTTAGCGATGCTCGGAAACAGCGAACCCGGAGGGTCCAGTTGCATATGGGGCTGCGTAAAGGCTCCCCTGGGGAGTTCTCTTGTACCCAAAGTCTTCCTTTGGTGACACTTTTGGATGGTCCAAAGGGGCTTGCAACGCGTTTTCTGGGGCCCGGGTTTTCAGTCTTCTCCCATGCTGGCTAGGGATATATTTAGTGTTGCTCTGAAAAATCGAACCCGGAGGGTCCAGTTGCATGTGGGGCTGCGTAAAGGCTAACCCTGGGGAGTTCACTTGTACCCAAAGCCTTCCTTTTTCGGGCACTTTTAGACGGGCGAAAAGGGCTCGCAACGCATTTCCTGGGGCCTGATTTTTCAGTCGTCATCGATGCCGGCTAGGGCTATGTTTATGGATGCTCGGAAACAGCGAACCCGGAGGGTCAAGTTGCATGTGGGGCTGCGTAAAGGCTCCCCTGGGGAGTTCTCTTGTACCCAAAGCCTTCCTTTGTTGACACTTTTGGATGGTCCTAAGGGGCTTGCAACGCGTTTTCTGTGGCCCGGGTTTTCAGTCTTCTCCCATGCCGGCTAGGGATATATTCAGGGTTGCTCGGAAAAATCGAACCCGAAGAGTCCAGTTGCATGTGGGGCTGCGTAAAGGCTCCCCTGGGGAGTTCTCTTGTACCCAAAGCCTTCCTTTGGGGGCACTTTTGGATGGGCGAAAAGGGCTTGCAACGCATTTCCTGGGGCCTGATTTTTCAGTCGTCTCCGATGCCGGCTAGGGCTACGTTTAGGTTTGCTCATGAACAGCGAACCCGGAGGGTCCAGTTGCATGAGGGGCTGCTTAAAGGCTCCACTGGGGAGTTCTCTTGTACCCAAAGTCTTCCTTTGGGGGCACATTTGGATGGGCGAAAAGGGCTCGCAACGCATTTCCTGGGGCCTGATTTTTCACTCGTCTCCGATGCCGGCTAGGGCTACGTTTAGGTTTGTTCAGGAACAGTGAACCCGGAGGGTCCAGTTGCATGTGGGGCTGCGTAAAGGCTCCCCTGGGGAGATCACTTGTACCCAAAGCCTTCCTTTGCGGGCACTTTTGGATGGTCCAAAGGGGCTTGCAACGCATTTCCTGGGGCCTGATTTTTCAGTCGTCTCCGATGCCGGCTAGGGCTACGTTTAGGTTTGCTCATGAACAGCGAACCCGGAGGGTCCAGTTGCATGTGGGGCTGCGTAAAGGCTCCCCTGGGGAGTTCTCTTGTACCCAAAGCCTTCCTTTGGTGACACTTTTGGATGGTCCAAAGGGGCTTGCAACGCGTTTTCTGGGGCCCAGATTTTCAGTCTTCTCCCATGCCGGCTAGGGATATTTTTAGGGTTGCTCGGAAAAATCGAACCCGAAGGGTCCAGTTGCATGTGGGGCTGCGTAAAGGCTCCCCTGGGGAGTTCACTTGTACCCAAAGCCTTCCTTTGGGGGCACTTTTGGATGGGCGAAAAGGTCTCGGAACGCATTTCCTGGGACATGATTTCTCAGTCGTTTTCGATTCCGGCTAGGGCTATGTTTAGGGATGCTCGGAAACAGCGAACCCGGAGGGTCCAGTTGCATGTGGGGCTGCGTAAAGGCTCCCCTGGGGAGTTCACTTGTACCCAAAGCCTTCCTTTGGGGGCACTTTTGGATGGGCGAAAAGGGCTCGTAACGCATTCCTGGGGACTGATTTTTCAGTCGTCTTCGATGCCGGCTAGGGCTATGTTTAGGGATGCTCGGAAACAGCGAACCCGGAGGGTCCAGTTGCATGTGGGGCTGCGTAAAGGCTCCCCTGGGGAGTTCTCTTGTACCCAAAGCCTTCCTTTGGGGGCACATTTGGATGGGTGAAAAGGGCTTGAAACACATTTCCTGGGGCCTGATTTTTCACTCGTCTCTGATGACGGCTAGAGCTACGTTTAGGTTTGCTCAGGAACAGCGAACCCGGAGGGTCCAGTTGCATGTGGGGCTGCGTAAAGGCTCCCCTGGGGAGATCACTTGTACCCAAAGCCTTCCTTTGGGGGCACTTTTGGATGGTCCGAAATGGTTCGCAAAGCATTTCCTGGGGCCTGATTTTTCAGTCGTCTCCGATGACGGCTAGGGCTACGTTTAGGTTTGCTCATGAACAATGAACCCTAAGGGTCCAGTTGCATGTGGGGCTGCGTAAAGGCTCCCCTGGGGAGTTCTCTTGTACCCAAAGTACTCCTTTGGGGGCACATTTGGATGGGCGAAAAGGGCTCGTAACGCATTTCCTGCGGCCTGATTTTTCACTCGTCTCCGATGACGGCTAGGGCTATGTTTAGGGATGCTCGGAAACAGCAAACCCGGAGGATCCAGTTGCATGTGGGGCTGCGTAAAGGCTCCCCTGGGGAGTTCTCTTGTACCCAAAGCCTTCCTTTGGGGGCATTTTTGGATGGGCGAAAAGGCCTCGGAACGCATTTCCTGGGGCCTGATTTTTCACTCGTCTCCGATGACGGCTAGGGCTACGTTTAGGTTTGTTCAGGAACAGCAAACCCCGAGGGTCCAGTTGCATGTGGGGCTGCGTAAAGGCTCCCCTGGGGAGTTCTCTTGTACCCAAAGCCTTCCTTTGCGGGCACTTTTGGATGGTCCAAAGGGGCTTGCAACGCATTTCCTGGGGCCTGATTTTTCAGTCGTCTCCGATGCCGGCTAGGGCTACGTTTAGGTTTGCTCATGAACAGCGAACCCGGAGGGTCCAGTTGCATGTGGGGCTGCGTAAAGGCTCCCCTGGGGAGTTCTCTTGTACCCAAAGCCTTCCTTTGGTGACACTTTTGGATGGTCCAAAGGGGCTTGAAACGCGTTTACTGTGGCCCGGGTTTTCAGTCTTCTCCCATGCCGGCTAGGGATATTTTAAGGGTTGCTCGGAAAAATCGAACCCGAAGGGTCCAGTTGCATGTGGGGCTGCGTAAAGGCTCCCCTGGGGAGATCACTTGTACCCAAAGCCTTCCTTTGGGGGCACTTTTGGATGGGCGAAAAGGGCTCGCAACGCATTTCCTGGGACCTGATTTCTCAGTCGTTTTCGATGCCGGCTAGGGCTATATTTAGGGATGCTCGGAAACAGCGAACCCGGAGGGTCCAGTTGCATGTGGGGCTGCGTAAAGGCTCCCCTGGGGAGTTCACTTGTACCCAAAGCCTTCCTTTGGGGGCACGTTTGGATGGGCGAAAAGGGCTCGTAACGCATTCCTGGGGCCTGATTTTTCAGTCGTCTTCGATGCCGGCTAGGGCTATGTTTAGGGATGCTCGGAAACAGCGAACCCGGAGGGTCCAGTTGCATGTGGGGCTGCGTAAAGGCTCCCCTGGGGAGTTCTCTTGTACCCAAAGTCTTCCTTTGGGGGCACATTTGGATGGGTGAAAAGGGCTTGCAACGCATTTCCTGGGGCATGATTTTTCACTCGTCTTCGATGCCGGCTAGGGCTACGTTTAGGTTTGCTCAGGAACAGCGAACCCGGAGGGTCCAGTTGCATGTGGGGCTGCGTAAAGGCTCCCCTGGGGAATTCTCTTGTACCCAAAGCCTTCCTTTGGGGGCACATTTGGATGGGCGAAAAGGGCTCGTAACGCATTCCTGGGGCCTGATTTCTCAGTCGTTTTCGATGCCGGCTAGGGCTATATTTAGGGATGCTCGGAAAAAGCGAACCCGGAGGGTCCAGTTGCATGTGGGGCTGCGTAAAGGCTCCCCTGGGGAGTTCTCTTGTACCCAAAGTCTTCCTTTGGGGGCACATTTGGATGGGCGAAAAGGGCTCGTAACGCATTCCTGGGGCCTGATTTTTCAGTCGTCTTCGATGCCGGCTAGGGCTACGTTTAGGTTTGCTCAGGAACAGCGAACCCGGAGGGTCCAGTTGCATGTGGGGCTGCGTAAAGGCTCCCCTGGGGAATTCTCTTGTACCCAAAGCCTTCCTTTGGGGGCACTTTTGGATGGTACGAAATGGTTCGCAAAGCATTTCCTGGGGCCTGATTTTTCAGTCGTCTCCGATGACGGCTAGGGCTACGTTTAGGTTTGCTCATGAACAATGAACCCTAAGGGTCCAGTTGCATGTGGGGCTGCGTAAAGGCTCCCCTGGGGAGTTCTCTTGTACCCAAAGCCTTCCTTTGTTGACACTTTTGGATGGTCCAAAGGGGCTTCCAACTCGTTTTCTGTGGCCCGGGTTTTCAGTCTTCTCCCATGCCGGCTAGGGATATATTCAGGGTTGCTCGGAAAAATCGAACCCGAAGAGTCCAGTTGCATGTGGGGCTGCGTAAAGGCTCCCCTGGGGAGTTCTCTTGTACCCAAAGCCTTCCTTTGGTGACACTTTTGGATGGGCGAAAAGGGCTTGCAACGCATTTCCTGGGGCCTGATTTTTCAGTCGTCTCCGATGACGGCTAGGGCTACGTTTAGGTTTGCTCATGAACAGCGAACCCGGAGTTTCCAGTTGCATGTGGGGCTGCGTAAAGGCTCCCCTGGGGAGTTCACTTGTACCCAAAGCCTTCCTTTGCGGGCACTTTTGGATGGTCCAAAGGGGCTTGCAAGGTATTTCCTGGGGCCTGATTTTTCAGTCGTCTCCGATGCCGGCTAGGGCTACGTTTAGGTTTGCTCATGAACAGCGTACCCGGAGGGTCCAGTTGCATGTGGGGCTGCGTAAAGGCTCCCCTGGGGAGTTCACTTGTATCCAAAGCCTTCCTTTGGGGGCACTTTTGGATGGTCCAAATGGGCTCGCAATGCATTTCCTGGGGACTGACTTTTCAGTTGTCTTCTATGTTGGCTAGGGCTATGTTTAGGGATGCTCGGAAACAGCGAACCCGGAGGGTCCAGTTGCATGTGGGGCTGCGTAAAGGCTCCCCTGGGGAGTTCACTTGTACCCAAAGCCTTCCTTTGGGGGCACTTTTGTATGGTCCGAAAAGTGCTCGGAACGCATTTCCTGGGGCCTGATTTTTCAATCGTCTCCGATGACGGCTAGGGGTACGTTTAGGTTTGCTCATGAACAGTGAACCCGGAGGGTCCATTTGCATGTGGGGCTGCGTAAAGGCTCCCCTGGGGAGATCACTTGTACCCAAAGCCTTCCTTTGCGGGCACTTTTGGATGGTCCAAAGGGTCTCGCAAAGCATTTCCTGGGGCCTGATTTTTCACTCGTCTCCGATGACGTCTAGGGTTACGTTTAGGTTTGCTCATGAACAGCGAACCCGGAGGGTCCAGTTGCATGTGGGGCTGCGTAAAGGCTCCCCTGGGGAGTTCTCTTGTACCCAAAGCCTTCCTTTGGTGACACTTTTGGATGGTGCAAAGGGGCTTGCAACGCGTTTTCTGGAGCTTGGATTTTCAGTCTTCTCCCATGCCGGCTAGGGATATATTTAGGGTTGCTCGGAAAAATCGAACCTGAAGGGTCCAGTTGCATGTGGGGCTGCGTAAAGGCTCCCCTGGGGAGTTCTCTTGTACCCAAAGCCTTCCTTTGGGGGCACTTTTGGATGGGCGAAAAGTGCTCGCAACGCATTTCCTGGGGCTTGATTTTTCAGTCGTCTTCGATGCCGGCTAGGGCGATGTTTAGGGATGCTCAGAAACAGCGAACCCGGAGGGTCCAGTTGCATGTGGGGCTGCGTAAAGGCTCCCCTGGGGAGTTCACTTGTACCCAAAGCCTTCCTTTGGTGATACTTTTGGATGGTCCAAAGGGGCTTGCAACGCGTTTTCTGGGGCCCCGGTTTTCAGTCTTCTCCCATGCCGGCTAGTGATATATTTAGGTTTGCCCGGAAAAATCGAACCCGGATGGCCAAGTTCCATGTGGGGCTGCATAAAGGCTCCCCTGGGGAGTTCTCTTGTACCCAAAGCCTTCCTTTGGGGGCACTTTTGGATGGGCGAAAAGGGCTTGCAACGCACTTCCTGGGGCCTGATTTTTCAGTATTCTTCGATGCCGGCTAAGGCTATGTTTAGGGATGCTCGGAAACAGCGAACCCGGAGGGTCCAGTTGCATGTGGGGCTGCGTAAAGGCTCCCCTGGGGAGTTCACTTGTACCCAAAGCCTTCCTTTGGGGGCACTTCTGGATGGTCCAAAGGGGCTTGCAACGCATTTCCTGGGGCCCGATTTTTCAGTCGTCTGCCATGCGAGCCAGGGTTATATTTAGGGTTGCAGAGAAAGAGCGAATACAGAGGTTCCAGTTGCATGTGGGGCTGCATAAAGGCTCCCCTGGGGAGTTCACTTGTACCCAAAGCCTTCCTCTGGGGGCACTTTTGAATGGGCGAAAGGGGCTCGGAAGGCGTTTACTGGGGCCCGAGTTTTCAGTCGTCTTCCATGCCGGCTAGGGTTATGTTTTGTGTTGCTCGGAAAGAGCGAACCCGGAGGGTCCAGTTGCATGTGGGGCTGCATAAAGGCTCCCCTGGGGAGTTCAGTTGTACCCAAAGCCTTCCTTTGGGGGCACTTCTGGATGGGCGAATGGGGCTACAAACTCTTATTCTGTGGCCCGAGTTTTCAGTCTTCTGCCATGCTGGCTAGAGTTATATATAGGCTTGCTCGTAAACAGCGAACACGGAGGGTCCAGTTGCATGTGGGGCTGCATAAAGGCTCCCCTGGGGAGTTCACTTGTACCCAAAGCCTTCCTTTGGGGGCACTTTTGAATGGTCCAAGGGGAATCGCAATGCGTTTTCTGAGGCCCGCTTTTTCAGTCTTCTCCCATTGCGCCGAGGGCTATATATAGGCTTGCGGTGAAAGAGCGAACCCGGAGGGTCCAGTTGCATGTGGGGCTGCATAAAGGCTCCCCTGGGGAGTTCAGTTGTACCCAAAGCCTTCCTTTGGGGGCACTTATGGATGGGCGAATGGGGCTTGTATCGCGTTTTCTGGGGCCCGAGTTTTCAGTCGTCTGCGATGCGGGCCAGGGTTATATTTAGGGTTGCTGAGAAAGAGCGAATACAGAGGTTCCAGTTGCATGTGGGGCTGCGTAAAGGCTCCCCTGGGGAGTTCACTTGTACCCAAAGCCTTCCTTTGGGGGCACTTCTGGATGGGTGAATGGGGCTACAAACTCTTATTCTGTGGCCCGAGTTTTCAGTCTTCTACCATGCTGGCTGGTGTTATATTAAGGGTTGCTCGGAAACAGCGAACCCGGAGGGTCCAGTTGCATGTGGGGCTGCGTAAAGGCTCCCCTGGGGAGTTCACTTGTACCCAAAGCCTTCCTTTGGGGACACTTTTGGATGGTCCAAAGGGGCTTGTAACGCGTTTTCTGGGGCCCGATTTTTCAGTCGTCTGCCATGCGAGCCAGGGTTATATTTAGGGTTGCAGAGAAAGAGCGAATACAGAGGTTCCAGTTGCATGTGGGGCTGCATAAAGGCTCCCCTGGGGAGTTCACTTGTACCCAAAGCCTTCCTCTGGGGGCACTTTTGAATGGGCGAAAGGGGCTCGGAAGGCGTTTACTGGGGCCCGAGTTTTCAGTCGTCTCCCATGCCGGCTAGGGCTATGTTTTGTGTTGCTCGGAAAGAGCGAACCCGGAGGGTCCAGTTGCATGTGGGGCTGCATAAAGGCTCCCCTGGGGAGTTCAGTTGTACCCAAAGCCTTCCTTTGGGGGCACTTCTGGATGGGCGAATGGGGCTACAAACTCTTATTCTGTGGCCCGAGTTTTCAGTCTTCTGCCATGCTGGCTAGAGTCATATTTAGGCTTGCTCGTAAACAGCGAACCCGGAGGGTCCAGTTGCATGTGGGGCTGCATAAAGGCTCCCCTGGGGAGTTCACTTGTACCCAAAGCCTTCCTTTGGGGGCACTTTTGAATGGTTCAAGGGGAATCGCAATGCGTTTTCTGAGGCCCGCTTTTTCAGTCTTCTCCCATTGCGCCGAGGGCTATATATAGGCTTGCGGTGAAAGAGTGAACCCGGAGGGTCCAGTTGCATGTGGGGCTGCATAAAGGCTCCCCTGGGGAGTTCAGTTGTACCCAAAGCCTTCCTTTGGGGGCACTTATGGATGGGCGAATGGGGCTTGTAACGCGTTTTCTGGGGCCCGATGTTTCAGTCGTCTTCGATGCGGGCCAGGGTTATATTTAGGGTTGCTGTGAAAGAGCGTATACGGAGGGTCCAGTTGCATGTGGGGCTGCATAAAGGCTCCCCTGGGGAGTTCACTTGTACCCAAAGCCTTCCTTTGGGGGCACTTCTGGATGGGTGAATGGGGCTTGAAACGCTTTTTCTGTGGCCCGAGTTTTCAGTCTTCTGCCATGCTGGCTAGTGTTATATTAAGGGTTTCTCGGAAACAGCGAACCCGGAGGGTCCATTTGCATGTGGGGCTGCGTAAAGGCTCCCCTGGGGAGTTCACTTGTACCCAAAGCCTTCCTCTGGGGGCACTTTTAAATGGGCGAAAGGGTCTTGGAAAGCGTTTTCTGGGGCCCGAGTTTTCAGTCGTCTCCCATGCCGGCTAGGGCTATGTTAAGTGTTGCTCGGAAAGAGCGAACCCGGAGGGTCCAGTTGCATGTGGGGCTGCATAAAGGCTCCCCTGGGGAGTTCACTTGTACCCAAAGCCTTCCTTTGGGGGCACTTTTGGATGGTCCAAGGAGAATCGCAATGTGTTTTCTGAGGCCCGATTTTTCAGTTTTTCCCATTGCGCAGAGGGCTATATTTAGGCTTGCGGTGAAAGAGTGAACCCGGAGGGTCCAGTTGCATGTGGGGCTGCATAAAGGCTCCCGTGGGGAGTTCACTTGTACCCAAAGCCTTCCTTTGGGGGCACTTCTCGATGGGTGAATGGGGCTTGAAACGCTTTTTCTGTGGCCCGAGTTTTCAGTCTTCTGCCATGCTGGCTAGGGTTATATTTAGGGTTGCTCGGAAACAGCGAACCCGGAGGGTCCAGTTGCATGTGGGGCTGCATAAAGGCTCCCCTGGGGAGTTCACTTGTACCCAAAGCCTTCCTTTGGGGGCACTTTTGGATGGGCGAATGGGGCTTGTAATGCATTTTCTGGGGCCCGATTTTTTAGTCGTCTAACATGCGGGCCAGGGTTATATTTAGGGTTGCTGAGAAAGAGCGAATATAGAGGTTCCAGTTGCATGTGGGGTTGCATAAAGGCTCCCCTGGGGAGTTCAGTTGTACCCAAAGCCTTCCTCCGGGGGCACTTCTGGATGGGTGAATGGGGCTTGAAACGCTTTTTCTGTGGCCCGAGTTTTCAGTCTTCTGCCATGCCGGCTAGGGTTATGTTTAGTGTTGCTCGGAAAGAGCGAACCCGGAGGGTCCAGTTGCATGTGGGGCTGCATAAAGGCTCCCCTGGGGAGTTCACTTGTACCCAAAGCCTCCCTCTGGGGGCACTTTTAAATGGGCTAAAGGGGCTCGGAAAGCGTTTTCTGTGGCCCGATTTTTCAGTTGTCTGCCATGTGGGACAGGGCTATGTTTACTGTTGCTCAGAAAGAGCGAACCCGGAGGGTCCAGTTGCATGTGGGGCTGCGTAAAGGCTCCCCTGGGGAGTTCAGTTGTACCCAAAGCCTTCCTTTGGGGGCACTTTTGGATGGGCGAATGGGGCTTGTATCGCGTATTCTGGGGCCCGATTTTTCAGTCGTCTGCCATGCGGGCCAGGGATTTATTTAGGGTTGCTGAGAAAGAGCGAATACAGAGGTTCCAGTTGCATGTGGGGCTGCATAAAGGCTCCCCTGGGGAGTTCACTTGTACCCAAAGCCTTCCTTTGGGGGATCTTCTGGATGGGTGAATGGGGCTTGAAACGCTTTTTCTGTGGCCCGATTTTTCAGTCGTCTGCCATGCGGGCCAGGGCTATGTTTAGTGTTGCTCGGAAACAGCGAACCCGGAGGGTCCAGTTGCATGTGGGGCTGCATAAAGGCTCCCCTGGGGAGTTCAGTTGTACCCAAAGCCTTCCTTTGGGGGCACTTCTGGATGGGTGAATGGGGCTTGAAACGCTTTTTCTGTGGCCCAAGTTTTCAGTCTTCTGCAATGCAGGCTCGGGTTATATGTAGGGTTGCTTGGAAACAGTGAACCCGGAGGGTCCAGTTGCATGTGGGGCTGCATAAAGGCTCCCCTGGGGAGTTCACTTGTACCCAAAGCCTTCCTTTGGGGGCACTTTTGGATGGTCCAAGGGGAATCGCAATGTGTTTTCTGAGGCCCGATTTTTCAGTTTTTCCCATTGCGCGGGGGGATATATTTAGGCTTGCGGTGAAAGAGTGAACCCGGAGGGTCCAGTTGCATGTGGGGCTGCATAAAGGCTCCCGTGGGGAGTTCACTTGTACCCAAAGCCTTCCTTTGGGGGCACTTCTGGATGGGTGAATGGGGCTTGAAACGCTTTTTCTGTGGCCCGAGTTTTCAGTCTTCTGCCATGTTGGCTAGGGTTATATTTAGGGTTGCTCGGAAACAGCGAACCCGGAGCGTCCAGTTGCATGTGGGGCTGCATAAAGGCTCCCCTGGGGAGTTCACTTGTACCCAAAGCTTTCCTTTGGGGGCACTTTTGGATGGGCGAATGGGGCTTGTAATGCGTTTTCTGTGGCCCGATTTTTCAGTCGTCTGTCATGCAGGCCAGGGTTATATTTAGGGTTGCTGTGAAAGAGCGAATACAGAGGTTCCAGCTGCATGTGGGGCTGCATAAAGGCTCCCCTGGGGAGTTCAGTTGTACCCAAAGCCTTCCTTTGGGGGCACTTCTGGATGGGTGAATGGGGCTTGAAACGCTTTTTCTGTGGCCCGAGTTTTCAGTCTTCTGCCATGCTGGCTAGTGTTATATTAAGGGTTGCTCGGAAACAGCGAACCCGGAGGGTCCAGTTGCATGTGGGGCTGCGTAAAGGCTCCCCTGGGGAGTTCACTTGTACCCAAAGCCTTCCTTTGGGGGCACTTTTAAATGAGCGAAAGGGGCTTGGAAAGCGTTTTCCGTGGCCCGATTTTTCAGTCGTCTGACATGCGGGACAGGGCTATGTTTAGTGTTGCTCAGAAAGAGCGAACCCGGAGGGTCCAGTTGCATGTGGGGCTGCATAAAGGCTCCCCTGGGGAGTTCACTTGTACCCAAAGCCTTCCTTTGGGGGCACTTTTGGATGGGCGAATGGGGCTTGTATCGCGTTTTCTGGGGCCCAATTTTTCAGTCGTCTGCCATGCGGGCCAGGGTTATATTTAGGGTTGCTGAGAAAGAGCGAATACAGAGGTTCCAGTTGCATGTGGGGCTGCATAAAGGCTCCCCTGGGGAGTTCACTTGTACCCAAAGCCTTCCTTTGGGGGCACTTCTGGATGGGTGAATGGGGCTTGAAACGCTTTTTCTGTGGCCCGAGATTTCAGTCGTATTCCATGCTGGCTAGTGTTATATTTAGGGTTGCTCGGAAAGAGCGAACCCGGAGGGTCCATTTGCATGTGGGGCTGCATAAAGGCTCCCCTGGGGATTTCACTTGTACCCAAAGCCTTCCTTTGGGGGCACTTCTGGATGGGTGAATGGGGCTTGGAAAGCATTTTCTGGGTCCCGAGTTTTCAGTCGTCTCCCATGCCGGCTAGGGTTATGTTTAGTGTTGCTCGGAAAGAGCGAACCCGGAGGGTCCAGTTGCATGTGGGGCTGCATAAAGGCTCCCCTGGGGAGTTCAGTTGTACCCAAAGCCTTCCTTTGGGGGCACTTCTGGATGGGTGAATGGGGCTACAAACTCTTATTCTGTGGCCCGAGTTTTCAGTCTTCTGCCATGCTGGCTAGAGTCATATTTAGGCTTGCTCGTAAACAGCGAACACGGAGGGTCCAGTTGCATGTGGGGCTGCATAAAGGCTCCCCTGGGGAGTTCACTTGTACCCAAAGCCTTCCTTTGGGGGCACTTTTGAATGGTTCAAGGGGAATCGCAATGCGTTTTCTGAGGCCCGCTTTTTCAGTCTTCTCCCATTGCGCCGAGGGCTATATATAGGCTTGCGGTGAAAGAGTGAACCCGGAGGGTCCAGTTGCATGTGGGGCTGCATAAAGGCTCCCCTGGGGAGTTCAGTTGTACCCAAAGCCTTCCTTTGGGGGCACTTATGGATGGGCGAATGGGGCTTGTAACGCGTTTTCTGGGGCCCGATGTTTCAGTCGTCTTCGATGCGGGCCAGGGTTATATTTAGGGTTGCTGTGAAAGAGCGTATACGGAGGGTCCAGTTGCATGTGGGGCTGCATAAAGGCTCCCCTGGGGAGTTCACTTGTACCCAAAGCCTTCCTTTGGGGGCACTTCTGGATGGGTGAATGGGGCTTGAAACGCTTTTTCTGTGGCCCGAGTTTTCAGTCGTATGCCATGCTGGCTAGTGTTATATTAAGGGTTTCTCGGAAACAGCGAACCCGGAGGGTCCATTTGCATGTGGGGCTGCGTAAAGGCTCCCCTGGGGAGTTCACTTGTACCCAAAGCCTTCCTCTGGGGGCACTTTTAAATGGGCGAAAGGGTCTTGGAAAGCGTTTTCTGGGGCCCGAGTTTTCAGTCGTCTCCCATGCCGGCTAGGGCTATGTTAAGTGTTGCTCGGAAAGAGCGAACCCGGAGGGTCCAGTTGCATGTGGGGCTGCATAAAGGCTCCCCTGGGGAGTTCACTTGTACCCAAAGCCTTCCTTTGGGGGCACTTTTGGATGGTCCAAGGAGAATCGCAATGTGTTTTCTGAGGCCCGATTTTTCAGTTTTTCCCATTGCGCAGAGGGCTATATTTAGGCTTGCGGTGAAAGAGTGAACCCGGAGGGTCCAGTTGCATGTGGGGCTGCATAAAGGCTCCCGTGGGGAGTTCACTTGTACCCAAAGCCTTCCTTTGGGGGCACTTCTGGATGGGTGAATGGGGCTTGAAACGCTTTTTCTGTGGCCCGAGTTTTCAGTCTTCTGCCATGCTGGCTAGGGTTATATTTAGGGTTGCTCGGAAACAGCGAACCCGGAGGGTCCAGTTGCATGTGGGGCTGCATAAAGGCTCCCCTGGGGAGTTCACTTGTACCCAAAGCCTTCCTTTGGGGGCACTTTTGGATGGGCGAATGGGGCTTGTAATGCATTTTCTGGGGCCCGATTTTTTAGTCGTCTAACATGCGGGCCAGGGTTATATTTAGGGTTGCTGAGAAAGAGCGAATATAGAGGTTCCAGTTGCATGTGGGGTTGCATAAAGGCTCCCCTGGGGAGTTCAGTTGTACCCAAAGCCTTCCTCCGGGGGCACTTCTGGATGGGTGAATGGGGCTTGAAACGCTTTTTCTGTGGCCCGAGTTTTCAGTCTTCTGCCATGCCGGCTAGGGTTATGTTTAGTGTTGCTCGGAAAGAGCGAACCCGGAGGGTCCAGTTGCATGTGGGGCTGCATAAAGGCTCCCCTGGGGAGTTCACTTGTACCCAAAGCCTCCCTCTGGGGGCACTTTTAAATGGGCTAAAGGGGCTCGGAAAGCGTTTTCTGTGGCCCGATTTTTCAGTTGTCTGCCATGTGGGACAGGGCTATGTTTACTGTTGCTCAGAAAGAGCGAACCCGGAGGGTCCAGTTGCATGTGGGGCTGCGTAAAGGCTCCCCTGGGGAGTTCAGTTGTACCCAAAGCCTTCCTTTGGGGGCACTTTTGGATGGGCGAATGGGGCTTGTATCGCGTATTCTGGGGCCCGATTTTTCAGTCGTCTGCCATGCGGGCCAGGGATTTATTTAGGGTTGCTGAGAAAGAGCGAATACAGAGGTTCCAGTTGCATGTGGGGCTGCATAAAGGCTCCCCTGGGGAGTTCACTTGTACCCAAAGCCTTCCTTTGGGGGATCTTCTGGATGGGTGAATGGGGCTTGAAACGCTTTTTCTGTGGCCCGATTTTTCAGTCGTCTGCCATGCGGGCCAGGGCTATGTTTAGTGTTGCTCGGAAACAGCGAACCCGGAGGGTCCAGTTGCATGTGGGGCTGCATAAAGGCTCCCCTGGGGAGTTCAGTTGTACCCAAAGCCTTCCTTTGGGGGCACTTCTGGATGGGTGAATGGGGCTTGAAACGCTTTTTCTGTGGCCCAAGTTTTCAGTCTTCTGCAATGCAGGCTCGGGTTATATGTAGGGTTGCTTGGAAACAGTGAACCCGGAGGGTCCAGTTGCATGTGGGGCTGCATAAAGGCTCCCCTGGGGAGTTCACTTGTACCCAAAGCCTTCCTTTGGGGGCACTTTTGGATGGTCCAAGGGGAATCGCAATGTGTTTTCTGAGGCCCGATTTTTCAGTTTTTCCCATTGCGCAGGGGGATATATTTAGGCTTGCGGTGAAAGAGTGAACCCGGAGGGTCCAGTTGCATGTGGGGCTGCATAAAGGCTCCCGTGGGGAGTTCACTTGTACCCAAAGCCTTCCTTTGGGGGCACTTCTGGATGGGTGAATGGGGCTTGAAACGCTTTTTCTGTGGCCCGAGTTTTCAGTCTTCTGCCATGTTGGCTAGGGTTATATTTAGGGTTGCTCGGAAACAGCGAACCCGGAGCGTCCAGTTGCATGTGGGGCTGCATAAAGGCTCCCCTGGGGAGTTCACTTGTACCCAAAGCTTTCCTTTGGGGGCACTTTTGGATGGGCGAATGGGGCTTGTAATGCGTTTTCTGTGGCCCGATTTTTCAGTCGTCTGTCATGCAGGCCAGGGTTATATTTAGGGTTGCTGTGAAAGAGCGAATACAGAGGTTCCAGCTGCATGTGGGGCTGCATAAAGGCTCCCCTGGGGAGTTCAGTTGTACCCAAAGCCTTCCTTTGGGGGCACTTCTGGATGGGTGAATGGGGCTTGAAACGCTTTTTCTGTGGCCCGAGTTTTCAGTCTTCTGCCATGCTGGCTAGTGTTATATTAAGGGTTGCTCGGAAACAGCGAACCCGGAGGGTCCAGTTGCATGTGGGGCTGCGTAAAGGCTCCCCTGGGGAGTTCACTTGTACCCAAAGCCTTCCTTTGGGGGCACTTTTAAATGAGCGAAAGGGGCTTGGAAAGCGTTTTCTGTGGCCCGATTTTTCAGTCGTCTGACATGCGGGACAGGGCTATGTTTAGTGTTGCTCAGAAAGAGCGAACCCGGAGGGTCCAGTTGCATGTGGGGCTGCATAAAGGCTCCCCTGGGGAGTTCAGTTGTACCCAAAGCCTTCCTTTGGGGGCACTTTTGGATGGGCGAATGGGGCTTGTATCGCGTTTTCTGGGGCCCAATTTTTCAGTCGTCTGCCATGCGGGCCAGGGTTATATTTAGGGTTGCTGAGAAAGAGCGAATACAGAGGTTCCAGTTGCATGTGGGGCTGCATAAAGGCTCCCCTGGGGAGTTCACTTGTACCCAAAGCCTTCCTTTGGGGGCACTTCTGGATGGGTGAATGGGGCTTGAAACGCTTTTTCTGTGGCCCGAGATTTCAGTCGTATTCCATGCTGGCTAGTGTTATATTTAGGGTTGCTCGGAAAGAGCGAACCCGGAGGGTCCATTTGCATGTGGGGCTGCATAAAGGCTCCCCTGGGGATTTCACTTGTACCCAAAGCCTTCCTTTGGGGGCACTTCTGGATGGGTGAATGGGGCTTGGAAAGCGTTTTCTGGGTCCCGAGTTTTCAGTCGTCTCCCATGCCGGCTAGGGTTATGTTTAGTGTTGCTCGGAAAGAGCGAACCCGGAGGGTCCAGTTGCATGTGGGGCTGCATAAAGGCTCCCCTGGGGAGTTCAGTTGTACCCAAAGCCTTCCTTTGGGGGCACTTCTGGATGGGTGAATGGGGCTTGGAAAGCGTTTTCTGTGGCCCGAGTTTTCAGTCTTCTGCCATGCTGGCTAGTGTTATATTAAGGGTTTCTCGGAAAGAGCGAACCCGGAGGGTCCAGTTGCATGTGGGGCTGCATAAAGGCTCCCCTGGGGAGTTCACTTGTACCCAAAGCCTTCCTCTGGGGGCACTTTTGGATGGGTGAATGGGGCTTGAAACTCTTTTTCTGTGGCCCGAGTTTTCAGTCTTCTGCCATGCTGTCAAGAGTTATATTTAGGGTTGCTCGGAAAGAGCGAACCCGGAGGGTCCAGTTGCATGTGGGGCTGCATAAAGGCTCCCCTGGGGAGTTCAGATGTACCCAAAGCCTTCCTTTGGAGGCACTTTTGGATGGTCCAAGGGGAATCGCATTGCGTTTTCTGAGGCCCACTTTTTCAGTCTACTCCCATTGCGCAGAGGGCTATATTTAGGCTTGCGGTGAAAGAGTGAACCCGGAAGGGTCGAGTTGCATGTGGGGCTGCATAAAGGCTCCCCTGGGGAGTTCACTTGTACCCAAAGCCTTCCTTTGGGGGCACTTCTGGATGGGTGAATTGGGCTTGAAACGCTTTTTCTGTGGCCTGAGTTTTCAGTCTTCTACCATGCTGGCTGGTGTTATATTAAGGGTTGCTCGGAAACAGCGAACCCGGAGGGTCCAGTTGCATGTGGGGCTGCGTAAAGGCTCCCCTGGGGAGTTCACTTGTACCCAAAGCCTTCCTCTGGGGGCACTTTTAAATGGGCGAATGGGGCTTGTAACGCGTTTTCTGTGGCCCGATTTTTCAGTCGTCTGCCATGCGAGCCAGGGTTATATTTAGGGTTGCAGAGAAAGAGCGAATACAGAGGTTCCAGTTGCATGTGGGGCTGCATAAAGGCTCCCCTGGGGAGTTCACTTGTACCCAAAGCCTTCCTCTGGGGGCACTTTTGAATGGGCGAATGGGGCTTGTAACGCGTTTTCTGGGGCCCGATGTTTCAGTCGTCTTCGATGCGGGCCAGGGTTATATTTAGGGTTGCTGTGAAAGAGCGTATACGGAGGGTCCAGTTGCATGTGGGGCTGCATAAAGGCTCCCCTGGGGAGTTCACTTGTACCCAAAGCCTTCCTTTGGGGGCACTTCTGGATGGGTGAATGGGGCTTGAAACGCTTTTTCTGTGGCCCGAGTTTTCAGTCTTCTGCCATGCTGGCTAGTGTTATATTAAGGGTTTCTCGGAAACAGCGAACCCGGAGGGTCCATTTGCATGTGGGGCTGCGTAAAGGCTCCCCTGGGGAGTTCACTTGTACCCAAAGCCTTCCTCTGGGGGCACTTTTAAATGGGCGAAAGGTTCTTGGAAAGCGTTTTCTGGGGCCCGAGTTTTCAGTCGTCTCCCATGCCGGCTAGGGCTATGTTAAGTGTTGCTCAGAAAGAGCGAACCCGGAGGGTCCAGTTGCATGTGGGGCTGCATAAAGGCTCCCCTGGGGAGTTCACTTGTACCCAAAGCCTTCCTTTGGGAGCACTTTTGGATGGTCCAAGGAGAATCGCAATGTGTTTTCTGAGGCCCGATTTTTCAGTTTTTCCCATTGCGCAGAGGGCTATATTTAGGCTTGCGGTGAAAGAGTGAACCCGGAGGGTCCAGTTGCATGTGGGGCTGCATAAAGGCTCCCGTGGGGAGTTCACTTGTACCCAACGCCTTCCTTTGGGGGCACTTCTCGATGGGTGAATGGGGCTTGAAACGCTTTTTCTGTGGCCCGAGTTTTCAGTCTTCTGCCATGCTGGCTAGGGTTATATTTAGGGTTGCTCGGAAACAGCGAACCCGGAGCGTCCAGTTGCATGTGGGGCTGCATAAAGGCTCCCCTGGGGAGTTCACTTGTACCCAAAGCCTTCCTTTGGGGGCACTTTTGGATGGGCGAATGGGGCTTGTAATGCATTTTCTGGGGCCCGATTTTTCAGTCGTCTAACATGCGGGCCAGGGTTATATTTAGGGTTGCTGAGAAAGAGCGAATATAGAGGTTCCAGTTGCATGTGGGGTTGCATAAAGGCTCCCCTGGGGAGTTCAGTTGTACCCAAAGCCTTCCTCCGGGGGCACTTCTGGATGGGTGAATGGGGCTTGAAACGCTTTTTCTGTGGCCCGAGTTTTCAGTCTTCTGCCATGCCGGCTAGGGTTATGTTTAGTGTTGCTCGGAAAGAGCGAACCCGGAGGGTCCAGTTGCATGTGGGGCTGCATAAAGGCTCCCCTGGGGAGTTCACTTGTACCCAAAGCCTCCCTCTGGGGGCACTTTTAAATGGGCTAAAGGGGCTCGGAAAGCGTTTTCTGTGGCCCGATTTTTCAGTTGTCTGCCATGTGGGCCAGGGCTATGTTTACTGTTGCTCAGAAAGAGCGAACCCGAAGGGTCCAGTTGCATGTGGGGCTGCATAAAGGCTCCCCTGGGGAGTTCAGTTATACCCAAAGCCTTCCTTTGGGGGCACTTTTGGATGGGCGAATGGGGCTTGTATCGCGTATTCTGGGGCCCGATTTTTCAGTCGTCTTCGATGCGGGCCAGGGATTTATTTAGGGTTGCTGAGAAAGAGCGAATACAGAGGTTCCAGTTGCATGTGGGGCTGCATAAAGGCTCCCCTGGGGAGTTCAGTTGTACCCAAAGCCTTCCTTTGGGGGATCTTCTGGATGGGTGAATGGGGCTTGAAACGCTTTTTCTGTGGCCCGAGTTTTCAGTCTTCTGCCATGCTGGCTAGTGTTATATTAAGGGTTGCTCGGAAACAGCGAACCCGGAGGGTCCAGTTGCATGTGGGGCTGCGTAAAGGCTCCCCTGGGGAGTTCACTTGTACCCAAAGCCTTCCTCTGGGGGCACTTTTAAATGGGCGAAAGGGTCTTGGAAAGCGTTTTCTGGGGCCCGAGTTTTCAGTCGTCTCCCATGCCGGCTAGGGCTATGTTAAGTGTTGCTCGGAAAGAGCAAACCCGGAGGGTCCAGTTGCATGTGGGGCTGCATAAAGGCTCCCCTGGGGAGTTCACTTGTACCCAAAGCCTTCCTTTGGGGGCACTTCTGGATGGGTGAATGGGGCTTGAAACGCTTTTTCTGTGGCCCGAGTTTTCAGTCGTATGCCATGCTGGCTAGTGTTATATTAAGGGTGGCTCGGAAACAGCGAACCCGGAGGGTCCAGTTGCATGTGGGGCTGCGTAAAGGCTCCCCTTGGGAGTTCACTTGTACCCAAAGCCTTCCTCTGGGGGCACTTTTAAATGGGCGAAAGTGTCTTGGAAAGCGTTTTCTGGGGCCCGAATTTTCACTCGTCTCCCCTGCGGGCTAGGGATATGTTTAGTGTTGCTCGGAAAGAGCGAACCCGGAGGGTCCAGTTGCATGTGGGGCTGCATAAAGGCTCCCCTGGGGAGTTCACTTGTACCCAAAGCCTTCCTTTGGGGGCACTTTTGGATGGTCCAAGGAGAATCGCAATGTGTTTTCTGAGGCCCGATTTTTCAGTTTTTCCCATTGCGCAGAGGGCTATATTTAGGCTTGCGGTGAAAGAGTGAACCCGGAGGGTCCAGTTGCATGTGGGGCTGCATAAAGGCTCCCGTGGGGAGTTCACTTGTACCCAAAGCCTTCCTTTGGGGGCACTTCTCGATGGGTGAATGGGGCTTGAAACGCTTTTTCTGTGGCCCGAGTTTTCAGTCTTCTGCCATGCTGGCTAGGGTTATATTTAGGGTTGCTCGGAAACAGCGAACCCGGAGGGTCCAGTTGCATGTGGGGCTGCATAAAGGCTCCCCTGGGGAGTTCACTTGTACCCAAAGCTTTCCTTTGGGGGCACTTTTGGATGGGCGAATGGGGCTTGTAATGCGTTTTCTGTGGCCCGATTTTTCAGTCGTCTGTCATGCAGGCCAGGGTTATATTTAGGGTTGCTGTGAAAGAGCGAATACAGAGGTTCCAGCTGCATGTGGGGCTGCATAAAGGCTCCCCTGGGGAGTTCAGTTGTACCCAAAGCCTTCCTCTGGGGGCACTTTTAAATGGGCGAAAGGGGCTTGGAATGCGTTTCCTGGGTCCCGAGTTTTCAGTCGTTTCCCATGCCGGCTAGGGTTGTGTTTAGTGTTGCTCGGAAAGAGCGAACCCGCAGGGTCCAGTTGCATGTGGGGCTGCATAAAGGCTCCCCTGGGGAGTTCAGTTGTACCCAAAGCCTTCCTTTGGGGGCACTTCTGGATGGGTGAATGGGGCTTGAAACGCTTTTTCTGTGGCCCGAGTTTTCAGTCTTCTGCCATGCTGGCTAGTGTTATATTAAGGGTTGCTCGGAAACAGCGAACCCGGAGGGTCCAGTTGCATGTGGGGCTGCGTAAAGGCTCCCCTGGGGAGTTCACTTGTACCCAAAGCCTTCCTTTGGGGGCACTTTTAAATGAGCGAAAGGGGCTTGGAAAGCGTTTTCTGTGGCCCGATTTTTCAGTCGTCTGACATGCGGGACAGGGCTATGTTTAGTGTTGCTCAGAAAGAGCGAACCCGGAGGGTCCAGTTGCATGTGGGGCTGCATAAAGGCTCCCCTGGGGAGTTCAGTTGTACCCAAAGCCTTCATTTGGGGGCACTTTTGGATGGGCGAATGGGGCTTGTATCGCGTTTTCTGGGGCCCAATTTTTCAGTCGTCTGCCATGCGGGCCAGGGTTATATTTAGGGTTGCTGAGAAAGAGCGAATACAGAGGTTCCAGTTGCATGTGGGGCTGCATAAAGGCTCCCCTGGGGAGTTCAGTTGTACCCAAAGCCTTCCTTTGGGGGCACTTCTGGATGGGTGAATGGGGCTTGTAACGCGTTTTCTGGGGCCTGATTTTTCAGTCTTCTGCCATGCTGGCTAGTGTTATATTAAGGGTTTCTCGGAAAGAGCGAACCCGGAGGGTCCAGTTGCATGTGGGGCTGCATAAAGGCTCCCCTGGGGAGTTCACTTGTACCCAAAGCCTTCCTCTGGGGCACTTTTGGATGGGTGAATGGGGCTTGAAACTCTTTTTCTGTGGCCCGAGTTTTCAGTCTTCTGCCATGCTGTCAAGAGTTATATTTAGGGTTGCTCGGAAAGAGCGAACCCGGAGGGTCCAGTTGCATGTGGGGCTGCATAAAGGCTCCCCTGGGGAGTTCAGATGTACCCAAAGCCTTCCTTTGGAGGCACTTTTGGATGGTCCAAGGGGAATCGCATTGCGTTTTCTGAGGCCCACTTTTTCAGTCTACTCCCATTGCGCAGAGGGCTATATTTAGGCTTGCGGTGAAAGTGTGAACCCGGAAGGGTCGAGTTGCATGTGGGGCTGCATAAAGGCTCCCCTGGGGAGTTCAGTTGTACCCAAAGCCTTCCTTTGGGGGCACTTCTGGATGGGTGAATGGGGCTTGTATCGCGTTTTCTGGGGCCCGATTTTTCAGTCGTCTGCCATGCGGGCCAGGTCTATGTTTACTGTTGCTCAGAAAGAGCGAACCCGGATGGTCCAGTTGCATGTGGGGCTGCATAAAGGCTCCCCTGGGGAGTTCAGTTGTACCCAAAGCCTTCCTTTGGGGGCACTTTTGAATGGGCTAAAGGGGCTCGGAAAGCGTTTTCTGTGGCCCGAGTTTTCAGTCGTCTCCCATGCCGGCTAGGGCTATGTTTAGTGTTGCTCGGAAAGAGCGAACCCGGAGGGTCCAGTTGCATGTGGGGCTACATAAAGGCTCCCCTGGGGAGTTCACTTGTACCCAAAGCCTTCCTCTGGGGGCACTTTTAAATGGGCGAAAGTGGCTCGGAAAGCATATTCTGGGACCCGAGTTTTCACTCGTCTCCCATGCCGCCTAGGGCTATGTTTAGTGTTCCTCGGAAAGAGCGAACCCGGAGGGTCCAGTTGCATGTGCGGCTGCATAAAGGCTCCCCTGGGGAGTTCAGTTGTACCCAAAGCCTTCCTCTGGGGGCACTTTTGAATGGGCTAAATGGGCTCGGAAAGCGTTTTCTGGGGCCCGAGTTTTCACTCGTCTCCCCTGCGGGCTAGGGCTATGTTTAGTGCTGCTCGGAAAGAGCGAACCCGGAGGGTCCAGTTGCACGTGGGGCTGCATAAAGGCTCCCCTGGGGAGTTCACTTGTACCCAAAGCCTTCCTTTGGGGGCACTTTTGGATGGGTGAATGGGGCTTGTAACGCGTTTTCTGGGGCCTGATTTTTCAGTCGTCTCCATGTGGGCCAGGGTTATATTTAGGGTTGCTGAGAAAGAGCGAATACAGAGGTTCCAGTTGCATGTGGGGCTGCATAAAGGCTCCCCTGGGGAGTTCACTTGTACCCAAAGCCTTCCTTTGGGGGCACTTCTGGATGGGTGAATGGGGCTTGAAACGCATTTTCTGTGGCCCGAGTTTTCAGGGTTCTGCAAAGCTGGCTAGAGTTATATTTAGAGTTGCTCGGAAAGAGCGAACCCGGAGGGTCCAGTTGCATGTGGGGCTGCATAAAGGCTCCCCTGGGGAGTTCACTTGTACCCAAAGCCTTCCTCTGGGGGCACTTTTAAATGGGCGAATGGGGCTTGTAACGCGTTTTCTGGGACTCGATTTTTCAGTCGTCTGCCATGCGGGCCAGGGTTATATTTAGGGTTGCTGTTAAAGAGCGAACCCGGAGGGTCCAGTTGCATGTGGGGCTGCATAAAGGCTCCCCTGGGGAGTTCAGTTGTACCCAAAGCCTTCCTTTGGGGGCACTTCTGGATGGGTGAATGGGGCTTGAAACGCTTTTTCTGTGGGCCGAGTTTTCAGTCTTCTGCCATGCTGGCTAGGGATATATTTAGGGTTGCTAAGAAACAGCGAACCCAGAGGGTCCAGTTGCATGTGGGGCTTCATTAAGGCTCCCCTGGGGAGCTCACTTGTACCCAAAGCCTTCCTCTGGGGGCACTTTTGAATGGGCGAAAGGGTCTCGGAAAGCGTTTTCTGGGGCCCGAGTTTTCACTCGTCTCCCATGCCGGCTAGGGGTATGTTTAGTGTTGCTCGGAAAGAGCGAACCCGGAGGGTCCAGTTGCATGTGGGGCTGCATAAAGGCTCCCCTGGGGAGTTCACTTGTACCCAAAGCCTTCCTTTGGGGGCACTTTTCATGGTCCAAGGGGAATCGCAATGCGTTTTCTGAGGCCCGCTTTTTCAGTTTTTCCCATTGCGCAGAGGGCTATATTTAGGCTTGCGGTGAAAGAGTGAACCCGGAGGGTCCAGTTGCATGTGGGGCTGCATAAAGGCTCCCCTGGGGAGTTCAGTTGTACCCAAAGCCTTCCTTTGGGGGCACTTTTGGATGGGTGAATGGGGCTTGAAACGCGTTTTCTGGGGCCCGATTTTTCAGTCGTCTGCGATGCGGGCCAGGGTTATATTTAGGGTTGCTGAGAAAGAGCGAATACAGAGGTTCCAGTTGCATGTGGGGCTGCAAAAAGGCTCCCCTGGGGAGTTCACTTGTACCCAAAGCCTTCCTCTGGGGGCACTTCTGGATGGGTGAATGGGGCTAAAAACTCTTATTCTGTGGCCCGAGTTTTCAGTCTTCTGCCATGCTGGCTGGTGTTATATTAAGGGTTGCTCGGAAACAGCGAACCCGGAGGGTCCAGTTGCATGTGGGGCTGCGTAAAGGCTCCCCTGGGGAGTTCACTTGTACCCAAAGCCTTCCTTTGGGGGCACATTTAAATGGGCGAATGGGGCTTGTAACGCGTTTTCTGGGGCCCGATTTTTCAGTCATCTGCCATGCGGGCCAGGGTTATATTTAGGGTTGCAGAGAAAGAGCGAATACAGAGCTTCCAGTTGCATGTGGGGCTGCGTAAAGGCTCCCCTGGGGAGTTCACTTGTACCCAAAGCCTTCCTTTGGGGGCACTTTTAAATGAGCGAAAGGGGCTTGGAAAGCGTTTTCTGTGGCCCGATTTTTCAGTCGTCTGACATGCGGGACAGGGCTATGTTTAGTGTTGCTCAGAAAGAGCGAACCCGGAGGGTCCAGTTGCATGTGGGGCTGCATAAAGGCTCCCCTGGGGAGTTCAGTTGTACCCAAAGCCTTCATTTGGGGGCACTTTTGGATGGGCGAATGGGGCTTGTATCGCGTTTTCTGGGGCCCAATTTTTCAGTCGTCTGCCATGCGGGCCAGGGTTATATTTAGGGTTGCTGAGAAAGAGCGAATACAGAGGTTCCAGTTGCATGTGGGGCTGCATAAAGGCTCCCCTGGGGAGTTCAGTTGTACCCAAAGCCTTCCTTTGGGGGCACTTCTGGATGGGTGAATGGGGCTTGTAACGCGTTTTCTGGGGCCTGATTTTTCAGTCTTCTGCCATGCTGGCTAGTGTTATATTAAGGGTTTCTCGGAAAGAGCGAACCCGGAGGGTCCAGTTGCATGTGGGGCTGCATAAAGGCTCCCCTGGGGAGTTCACTTGTACCCAAAGCCTTCCTCTGGGGCACTTTTGGATGGGTGAATGGGGCTTGAAACTCTTTTTCTGTGGCCCGAGTTTTCAGTCTTCTGCCATGCTGTCAAGAGTTATATTTAGGGTTGCTCGGAAAGAGCGAACCCGGAGGGTCCAGTTGCATGTGGGGCTGCATAAAGGCTCCCCTGGGGAGTTCAGATGTACCCAAAGCCTTCCTTTGGAGGCACTTTTGGATGGTCCAAGGGGAATCGCATTGCGTTTTCTGAGGCCCACTTTTTCAGTCTACTCCCATTGCGCAGAGGGCTATATTTAGGCTTGCGGTGAAAGTGTGAACCCGGAAGGGTCGAGTTGCATGTGGGGCTGCATAAAGGCTCCCCTGGGGAGTTCAGTTGTACCCAAAGCCTTCCTTTGGGGGCACTTCTGGATGGGTGAATGGGGCTTGTATCGCGTTTTCTGGGGCCCGATTTTTCAGTCGTCTGCCATGCGGGCCAGGTCTATGTTTACTGTTGCTCAGAAAGAGCGAACCCGGATGGTCCAGTTGCATGTGGGGCTGCATAAAGGCTCCCCTGGGGAGTTCAGTTGTACCCAAAGCCTTCCTTTGGGGGCACTTTTGAATGGGCTAAAGGGGCTCGGAAAGCGTTTTCTGTGGCCCGAGTTTTCAGTCGTCTCCCATGCCGGCTAGGGCTATGTTTAGTGTTGCTCGGAAAGAGCGAACCCGGAGGGTCCAGTTGCATGTGGGGCTACATAAAGGCTCCCCTGGGGAGTTCACTTGTACCCAAAGCCTTCCTCTGGGGGCACTTTTAAATGGGCGAAAGTGGCTCGGAAAGCATATTCTGGGACCCGAGTTTTCACTCGTCTCCCATGCCGCCTAGGGCTATGTTTAGTGTTCCTCGGAAAGAGCGAACCCGGAGGGTCCAGTTGCATGTGCGGCTGCATAAAGGCTCCCCTGGGGAGTTCAGTTGTACCCAAAGCCTTCCTCTGGGGGCACTTTTGAATGGGCTAAATGGGCTCGGAAAGCGTTTTCTGGGGCCCGAGTTTTCACTCGTCTCCCCTGCGGGCTAGGGCTATGTTTAGTGTTGCTCGGAAAGAGCGAACCCGGAGGGTCCAGTTGCACGTGGGGCTGCATAAAGGCTCCCCTGGGGAGTTCACTTGTACCCAAAGCCTTCCTTTGGGGGCACTTTTGGATGGGCGAATGGGGCTTGTAACGCGTTTTCTGGGGCCTGATTTTTCAGTCGTCTCCATGTGGGCCAGGGTTATATTTAGGGTTGCTGAGAAAGAGCGAATACAGAGGTTCCAGTTGCATGTGGGGCTGCATAAAGGCTCCCCTGGGGAGTTCACTTGTACCCAAAGCCTTCCTTTGGGGGCACTTCTGGATGGGTGAATGGGGCTTGAAACGCATTTTCTGTGGCCCGAGTTTTCAGGGTTCTGCAAAGCTGGCTAGAGTTATATTTAGAGTTGCTCGGAAAGAGCGAACCCGGAGGGTCCAGTTGCATGTGGGGCTGCATAAAGGCTCCCCTGGGGAGTTCACTTGTACCCAAAGCCTTCCTCTGGGGGCACTTTTAAATGGGCGAATGGGGCTTGTAACGCGTTTTCTGGGACTCGATTTTTCAGTCGTCTGCCATGCGGGCCAGGGTTATATTTAGGGTTGCTGTTAAAGAGCGAACCCGGAGGGTCCAGTTGCATGTGGGGCTGCATAAAGGCTCCCCTGGGGAGTTCAGTTGTACCCAAAGCCTTCCTTTGGGGGCACTTCTGGATGGGTGAATGGGGCTTGAAACGCTTTTTCTGTGGGCCGAGTTTTCAGTCTTCTGCCATGCTGGCTAGGGATATATTTAGGGTTGCTAAGAAACAGCGAACCCGGAGGGTCCAGTTGCATGTGGGGCTTCATTAAGGCTCCCCTGGGGAGTTCACTTGTACCCAAAGCCTTCCTCTGGGGGCACTTTTGAATGGGCGAAAGGGTCTCGGAAAGCGTTTTCTGGGGCCCGAGTTTTCACTCGTCTCCCATGCGGGCCAGGGCTATGTTTAGTGTTGCTCGGAAAGAGCGAACCCGGAGGGTCCAGTTGCATGTGGGGCTGCATAAAGGCTCCCCTGGGGAGTTCACTTGTACCCAAAGCCTTCCTTTGGGGGCACTTTTCATGGTCCAAGGGGAATCGCAATGCGTTTTCTGAGGCCCGCTTTTTCAGTTTTTCCCATTGCGCAGAGGGCTATATTTAGGCTTGCGGTGAAAGAGTGAACCCGGAGGGTCCAGTTGCATGTGGGGCTGCATAAAGGCTCCCCTGGGGAGTTCAGTTGTACCCAAAGCCTTCCTTTGGGGGCACTTTTGGATGGGTGAATGGGGCTTGAAACGCGTTTTCTGGGGCCCGATTTTTCAGTCGTCTGCGATGCGGGCCAGGGTTATATTTAGGGTTGCTGAGAAAGAGCGAATACAGAGGTTCCAGTTGCATGTGGGGCTGCAAAAAGGCTCCCCTGGGGAGTTCACTTGTACCCAAAGCCTTCCTTTGGGGGCACTTCTGGATGGGTGAATGGGGCTAAAAACTCTTATTCTGTGGCCCGAGTTTTCAGTCTTCTGCCATGCTGGCTGGTGTTATATTAAGGGTTGCTCGGAAACAGCGAACCCGGAGGGTCCAGTTGCATGTGGGGCTGCGTAAAGGCTCCCCTGGGGAGTTCAATTGTACCCAAAGCCTTCCTTTGGGGGCACATTTAAATGGGCGAATGGGGCTTGTAACGCGTTTTCTGGGCCCGATTTTTCAGTCATCTGCCATGCGGGCCAGGGTTATATTTAGGGTTGCAGAGAAAGAGCGAATACAGAGGTTCCAGTTGCATGTGGGGCTGCATAAAGGCTCCCCTGGGGAGTTCAGTTGTACCCAAAGCCTTACTCTGGGGGCACTTTTAAATGGGCGAAACGGGCTTTGAAAGCGTTTACTGGGGCCCGAGTTCTCAGTCGTCTTCCATGCCGGCTAGGGCTATGTTTTGTGTTGCTCGGAAAGAGCGAACCCGGAGGGTCCAGTTGCATGTGGGGCTGCATAAAGGCTCCCCTGGGGAGTTCAGTTGTACCCAAAGCCTTCCTTTGGGGGCACTTCTGGATGGGCGAATGGGGCTACAAACTCTTATTCTGTGGCCCGAGTTTTCAGTCTTCTGCCATGCTGGCTAGAGTTATATTTAGGCTTGCTCGTAAACAGCGAACACGGAGGGTCCAGTTGCATGTGGGGCTGCATAATGGCTCCCCTGGGGAGTTCACTTGTACCCAAAGCCTTCCTTTGGGGGCACTTTTGAATGGTCCAAGGGGAATCGCAATGCGTTTTCTAAGGCCCGCTTTTTCAGTCATCTCCCATTGCGCCGAGGGCGATATATAGGCTTGCGGTGAAAGAGTGAACCCGGAGGGTCCAGTTGCATGTGGGGCTGCATAAAGGCTCCCCTGGGGAGTTCAGTTGTACCCAAAGCCTTCCTTTGGGGGCACTTCTGGATGGGCGAATGGGGCTACAAACTCTTATTCTGTGGCCCGAGTTTTCAGTCTTCTGCCATGCTGGCTAGAGTTATATTTAGGCTTGCTCGTAAACAGCGAACACGGAGGGTCCAGTTGCATGTGGGGCTGCATAATGGCTCCCCTGGGGAGTTCACTTGTACCCAAAGCCTTCCTTTGGGGGCACTTTTGAATGGTCCAAGGGGAATCGCAATGCGTTTTCTAAGGCCCGCTTTTTCAGTCATCTCCCATTGCGCCGAGGGCGATATATAGGCTTGCGGTGAAAGAGTGAACCCGGAGGGTCCAGTTGCATGTGGGGCTGCATAAAGGCTCCCCTGGGGAGTTCAGTTGTACCCAAAGCCTTCCTTTGGGGGCACTTTTTGATGGGCGAATGGGGATTGTAACGCGTTATCTGGGGCCCGAGTTTTCAGTCGTCTCCCATGCCGGCTAGGGGTATGTTAAGTGTTGCTCGGAAAGAGCGAACCCGGAGGGTCGAGTTGCATGTGGGGCTGCATAAAGGCTCCCCTGGGGAGTTCAGTTGTACCCAAAGCCTTCCTTCGGGGGCACTTTTGGATGGGCGAATGGGGCTTGTAGCACGTTTTCTGGGGCCCGATTTTTCAGTTGTCTGCCATGCGGGCCAGGGCTATGTTTAGTGTTGCTCGGAAAGAGCGAACCCGGAGGGTCCAGTTGCATGTGGGGCTGCATAAAGGCTCCCCTGGGGAGTTCACTTGTACCCAAAGCCTTCCTCTGGGGGCACTTCTGGATGGGTGAATGGGGCTTGAAACGCTTTTTCTGTGGCCCGAGTTTTCAGTCGTATGCCATGCTGGCTAGTGTTATATTAAGGGTTGCTCGGAAACAGCGAACCCGGAGGGTCCAGTTGCATGTGGGGCTGCGTAAAGGCTCCCCTGGGGAGTTCACTTGTACCCAAAGCCTTCCTCTGGGGGCACTTTTAAATGGGCGAAAGGGTCTTGGTAAGCGTTTTCTGGGGCCCGAATTTTCACTCGTCTCCCCTGCGGGCTAGGGATATGTTTAGTGTTGCTCGGAAAGAGCGAACCCGGAGGGTCCAGTTGCATGTGGGGCTGCATAAAGGCTCCCCTGGGGAGTTCAGTTGTACCCAAAGCCTTACTCTGGGGGCACTTTTAAATGGGCGAAACGGGCTTTGAAAGCGTTTTCTGGGGCCCGAATTTTCACTCGTCTCCCCTGCGGGCTAGGGATATATTTAGTGTTCCTCGGAAAGAGCGAACCCGGAGGGTCCAGTTGCATGTGGGGCTGCATAAAGGCTCCCCTGGGGAGTTCACTTGTACCCAAAGCCTTCCTTCGGGGGCACTTTTGGATGGGCGAAAGGGGCTTGGAAAGCGTTTTCTGTGGCCCGATTTTTCAGTCGTCTGACATGCGGGACAGGGCTATGTTTAGTGTTGCTCAGAAAGAGCGAACCCGGAGGGTCCAGTTGCATGTGGGGCTGCATAAAGGCTCCCCTGGGGAGTTCAGTTGTACCCAAAGCCTACCTTCGGGGGCACTTTTGGATGGGCGAATGGGGCTTGTATCGCGTTTTCTGGGGCCCGGGTTTTCAGTCGTCTGCCATGCGGACCAGGTTTATATTTAGGGTTGCTGAGAAAGAGCGAATACAGAGGTTCCAGTTGCATGTGGGGCTGCATAAAGGCTCCCCTGGGGAGTTCACTTGTACCCAAAGCCTTCCTTTGGGGGCACTTCTGGATGGGTGAATGGGGCTTGAAACGCTTTTTCTGTGGCCCGAGTTTTCAGTCGTATTCCATGCTGGCTAGTGTTATATTAAGGGTTGCTCGGAAAGAGCGAACCCGGAGGGTCCAGTTGCATGTGGGGCTGCATAAAGGCTCCCCTGGGGAGTTCACTTGTACCCAAAGCCTTCCTTTGGGGGCACTTCTGGATGGGTGAATGGGGCTTGGAAAGCGTTTTCTGGGTCCCGAGTTTTCAGTCGTCTCCCATGCCGGCTAGGGTTATGTTTAGTGTTGCTCGGAAAGAGCGAACCCGGAGGGTCCAGTTGCATGTGGGGCTGCATAAAGGCTCCCCTGGGGAGTTCACTTGTTCCCAAAGCCTTCCTTCGGGGGCACTTTTGGATGGGCTAATGGGGCTTGTAACGCGTTTTCTGTGGCCCGATTTTTCAGTCGTCTGCCATGCGGGCCAGGGTTATATTTAGGGTTGCTGTGAAAGAGCGTATACGGAGGGTCCATTTGCATGTGGGGCTGCATAAAGGCTCCCCTGGGGAGTTCACTTGTACCCAAAGCCTTCCTTTGGGGGCACTTCTGGATGGGTGAATGGGGTTTGAAACGCTTTTTCTGTGGCCCGAGTTTTCAGTCTTCTGCCATGCTGGCTAGTGTTATATTAAGGGTTGCTCGGAAACAGCGAACCCGGAGGGTCCAGTTGCATGTGGGGCTGCATAAAGGCTCCCCTGGGGAGTTCACTTGTACCCAAAGCCTTCCTCTGGGGGCACTTTTGTATGGGCGAAAGGGGCTCGGAAGGCGTTTACAGGGGCCCGAGTTTTCAGTCGTCTTCCATGCCGGCTAGGGCTATGTTTTGTGTTGCTCGGAAAGAGCGAACCAGGAGGGTCCAGTTGCATGTGGGGCTGCATAAAGGCTCCCCTGGGGAGTTCAGTTGTACCCAAAGCCTTCCTTTGGGGGCACTTCTGGATGGGTGAATGGGGCTACAAACTCTTATTCTGTGGCCCGAGTTTTCAGTCTTCTGCCATGCTGGCTAGAGTTATATTTAGGCTTGCTCGTAAACAGCGAACACGGAGGGTCCAGTTGCATGTGGGGCTGCATAAAGGCTCCCCTGGGGAGTTCACTTGTACCCAAAGCCTTCCTTTGGGGGCACTTTTGAATGGTCCAAGGGGAATCGCAATGCGTTTTCTGAGGCCCGATTTTCAGTCTTCTCCCATTAAGCCGAGGTCTATATATAGGCTTGCGGTGAAAGAGTGAACCCGGAGGGTCCATTTGCATGTGGGGCTGCATAAAGGCTCCCCTGGGGAGTTCACTTGTACCCAAAGCCTTCCTCTGGGGGCACTTTTAAATGGGCGAAAGGGTCTTGGAAAGCGTTTTCTGGGGCCCGAGTTTTTAGTCGTCTCCCATGCCGGCTAGGGCTATGTTAAGTGTTGCTCGGAAAGAGCGAACCCGGAGGGTCCAGTTGCATGTGGGGCTGCATAAAGGCTCCCCTGGGGAGTTCACTTGTACCCAAAGCCTTCCTTTGGGGGCACTTTTGAATGGGCTAAAGGGGCTCGGAAGGCGTTTTCTGGGGCCCGAGTTTTCAGTCGTCTCCCATGCCGGCTAGGGCTGTGTTTAGTGTTGCTCGGAAAGAGCGAACCCGGAGGGTCGAGTTGCATGTGGGGCTGCATAAAGGCTCCCCTGGGGAGTTCAGTTGTACCCAAAGCCTTCCTTCGGGGGCACTTTTGGATGGGCGAATGGGGCTTGTAGCACGTTTTCTGGGGCCCGATTTTTCAGTCGTGTGCCATGCGGGCCAGGGCTATGTTTAGTGTTGCTCGGAAAGAGCGAACCCGGAGGGTCCAGTTGCATGTGGGGCTGCGTAAAGGCTCCCCTGGGGAGTTCACTTGTACCCAAAGCCTTCCTCTGGGGGCACTTTTAAATGGGCGAAAGGGTCTTGGAAAGCGTTTTCTGGGGCCCGAATTTTCACTCGTCTCCCCTGCGGGCTAGGGATATGTTTAGTGTTGCTCGGAAAGAGCGAACCCGGAGGGTCCAGTTGCATGTGGGGCTGCATAAAGGCTCCCCTGGGGAGTTCAGTTGTACCCAAAGCCTTCCTCTGGGGGCACTTTTAAATGGGCGAAACGGGCTTTGAAAGCGTTTTCTGGGGCCCGAATTTTCACTCGTCTCCCCTGCGGGCTAGGGATATATTTAGTGTTCCTCGGAAAGAGCGAACCCGGAAGGTCCAGTTGCATGTGGGGCTGCATAAAGGCTCCCCTGGGGAGTTCACTTGTACCCAAAGCCTTCCTCCGGGGGCACTTCTGGATGGGTGAATGGGGCTTGAAACGCTTTTTCTGTGGCCCGAGTTTTCAGTCGTATTCCATGCTGGCTAGTGTTATATTAAGGGTTGCTCGGAAAGAGCGAACCCGGAGGGTCCATTTGCATGTGGGGCTGCATAAAGGCTCCCCTGGGGATTTCACTTGTACCCAAAGCCTTCCTTTGGGGGCACTTCTGGATGGGTGAATGGGGCTTGGAAAGCGTTTTCTGGGTCCCGAGTTTTCAGTCGTCTCCCATGCCGGCTAGGGTTATGTTTAGTGTTGCTCGGAAAGAGCGAACCCGGAGGGTCCAGTTGCATGTGGGGCTGCATAAAGGCTCCCCTGGGGAGTTCAGTTGTACCCAAAGCCTTCCTTCGGTGGCACTTTTGGATGGGCGAATGGGGCTTGTAACGCGTTTTCTGTGGCCCGATTTTTCAGTCGTCTGCCATGCGGGCCAGGGTTATATTTAGGGTTGCTGTGAAAGAGCGTATACGGAGGGTCCATTTGCATGTGGGGCTGCATAAAGGCTCCCCTGGGGAGTTCACTTGTACCCAAAGCCTTCTTCTGGGGGCACTTTTGGATGGGTGAATGGGGCTTGAAACTCTTTTTCTGTGGCCCGAGTTTTCAGTCTTCTGCCATGCTGTCAAGAGTTATATTTATGGTTGCTCGGAAAGAGCGAACCCGGAGGGTCCAGTTGCATGTGGGGCTGCATAAAGGCTCCCCTGGGGAGTTCAGATGTACCCAAAGCCTTCCTTTGGAGGCACTTTTGGATGGTCCAAGGGGAATCGCATTGCGTTTTCTGAGGCCCACTTTTTCAGTCTTCTCCCATTGCGCAGAGGGCTATATTTAGGCTTGCGGTGAAAGAGTGAACCCAGAAGGGTCGAGTTGCATGTGGGGCTGCATAAAGGCTCCCCTGGGGAGTTCACTTGTACCCAAAGCCTTCCTTTGGGGGCACTTCTGGATGGGTGAATGGGGCTTGAAACTCTTTTTCTGTGGCCCGAGTTTTCAGTCTTCTGCCATGCTGTCAAGAGTTATATTTAGGGTTGCTCGGAAAGAGCGAACCCGGAGGGTCCAGTTGCATGTGGGGCTGCATAAAGGCTCCCCTGGGGAGTTCAGATGTACCCAAAGCCTTCCTTTGGAGGCACTTTTGGATGGTCCAAGTGGAATCGCATTGCGTTTTCTGAGGCCCACTTTTTCAGTCTTCTCCCATTGCGCAGAGGGCTATATTTAGGCTTGCGGTGAAAGAGTGAACCCGGAAGGGTCGAGTTGCATGTGGGGCTGCATAAAGGCTCCCCTGGGGAGTTCAGTTGTACCCAAAGCCTTCCTTTGGGGGCACTTCTGGATGGGTGAATGCGGCTTGAAACGCTTTTTCTGTGGCCCGAGTTTTCAGTCTTCTGCCATGCTGGCTAGTGATATATTAAGGGTTGCTCGGAAACAGCGAACCCGGAGGGTCCAGTTGCATGTGGGGCTGCATAAAGGCTCCCCTGGGGAGTTCACTTGTACCCAAAGCCTCCCTCTGGGGTGTCGTGGTTTGACCCGGCCGGCAGCTAAACACCACGCAGCCGTTCGCTCACCCTCCCCCCTCCCTCTCTGGGACGGGGGAGAGAGATGGAAAGTGAAGCCCGTGAGTTGAGATAAAGACAGTTTAATAAGACAGGAAAATAATAATAACAAAATAATAATAACAATAATAACAATAATGATACAATGGTGATAATACGAAAGTAATAATAGTATGTACAAACAAGTGATGCACAATGCAATTGCTCACCACCCGCTGACCGATGCCCAGCCTAACCCCGAGCAGTCCGTCCCCCTCCCCACGGCTAGCCACCCCTATATATTGTTTAGCATGACGTCAGATGGTATGGAATACCCCTTTGGCTAGTTTGGGTCACCTGTCCTGGGTCTGTCCCCTCCCAGCTCTTACTGCACCCCCAGCCTGCCCGTTGGCAGGACAGAGCAAAAGGCTGAGATGTCCTTGGCTTAGTATAAGCACTGCTCTGCAACAATTAAAGCATCGGGGTGTTATCAGCACTCTTCTCATCCTAAGCCAAAACACAGCATTCCACCAGCAACTAGGAAGAAAATTAATTCTGTGCTAACTGAAACCAGGACATCTATCCACCCCTTATTCCATACCATTTATGTCATGCTCAGGTTACACTCTTTTCCATACATTCTAATTAGTCACCTATAGTAATCATGGTAGTGATAACATACAGTATAATATACTATTTAACATGGTACAATTCAGTTCATGGGCTATTCTCACCCAGTATTAAATCTCCTTGAGGTACACACCGCACCTCTCCGTTCTTTTGCATTACCCACCAAGTGTATCCAGGTCCCTGAGCGAAAACAATTCCACGAATAGGTTTGCCTTTTCCTGAGGCAGGAGTAGCCCAGACTGTTTTACCCAGCATATTTTTTACATGCACTACAGGAACTTTATCCCCATCTACAGTACGTAACAGGTTTGATTGGGCAGGTCCAGCTCGGTTGGTAGATCCCCTAGTATTGACTAACCAGGTGGCCTTTGCCAAATGCATATCCCAGTTTTTGAACATCCCAGCACCCATTGCTTTCAAGGTAGTCTTTAACAGGCCATTGTATCATTCAACTTTCCCGGAGGCTGGTGCATGATAGGGGATGTGATACACCCATTCAATACCATGTTCTTTGGCCCAAGTGTCTATAAGGTTGTTTCGGAAGTGAGTCCCATTGTCTGATTCTATTCTTTCTGGGGTGCCATGTCGCCATAGGACTTGCTTTTCAAGGCCCAGGATGGTGTTCCGGGCGGTAGCATGAGGCACAGGATATGTTTCCAGCCATCCGGTGGTTGCTTCCACCATTGTAAGTACGTGGCGCTTGCCATTGCGAGTTTGAGGGAGTGTGATGTAATCAATCTGCCAGGCCTCTCCATATTTATATTTCAGCCATCGTCCTCCATACCAAAGAGGCTTTGACCGTTTGGCTTGCTTGATTGCAGCACATGTTTCACAGTCATGAATAACCTGTGCTATAGCGTCCATGGTCAAGTCCACCCCTCGATCACGAGCCCATCTGTATGTTGCGTCTCTACCTTGATGGCCTGAGGTGTCATGGGCCCATCGGGCTATAAATAATTCACCTTTATGCTGCCAATCCAGGTCCACCTGAGCTACTTCAATCTTAGCAGCCTGATCCACCTGCTGGTTGTTTTGATGTTCTTCAGTAGCCCGATTCTTGGGCACATGAGCATCTACGTGGCGTACTTTCACAGCCAGGTTCTCTACCCGAGCAGCAATATCTTGCCACAATGCAGCAGCCCAGATGGGTTTGCCCCTACGCTGCCAGTTGTTTTGCTTCCATTGCTGTAACCATCCCCACAGGGCATTTGCTACCATCCATGAATCGGTGTAGAGATAGAGAACTGGCCATTTTTCTCGTTCAGCAATGTCTAAAGCCAGCTGAATGGCTTTCACTTCTGCAAACTGACTCGATTCACCTTCTCCCTCAGCAGCTTCTGCAACTCGTCGCGTAGGACTCCAGACAGCAGCCTTCCATCTCCGATGCTTCCCCACAATACGACAGGACCCATCAGTGAACAGGGCATATTTCTTTTCATTCTCTGGCAACTGGTTGTACAGTGGGGCTTCTTCAGCACGACCCACCTCCTCCTCTGATGATATCCCAAAGTATTTGCCTTCTGGCCAGTCCATGATCACTTCCAATATTCCTGGGCGACTGGGGTTTCCTATTCAAGCCCGCTGAGTAATCAGTGCAACCCACTTGCTCCATGTAGCATCAGTTGCATGATGCGTAGAGGGGACCCTTCCCTTGAACATCCAGCCTAGTACCGGCAATCGGGGTGCTAGGAGGAGCTGCGCTTCAGTACCGATCACCTCCGAAGCAGATCGAACTCCTTCATATGCTGCCAATATCTCCTTTTCAGTTGGAGTATAGCGGGCCTCAGATCCTCTGTATCCCCGACTCCAAAACCCCAGAGGCCGACCTCGAGTTTCCCCAGGTTCTTTCTGCCAGAGACTCCAGGTGGGGCCGTTCTCCCCGGCTGCAGTGTAGAGCACATTCTTTACATCTGGTCCTGTTCGAACTGGCCCAAGGGCTACTGCATGGACTATTTCCTGCTTGATTTGTTCAAAGGCTTGTCGTTGTTCAGGGCCCCATTCAAACTCATTCTTCTTACGGGTTACTTGGTAGAGTGGGTTTACAATCAGACTGTAATTTGGGATGTGCATTCTCCAAAACCCCACAACACCTAGGAAAGTCTGTGTTTCTTTTTTGTTAGTTGGTGGAGACATAGCTGTTATTTTGTTGATCACATCCATTGGGATTTGACGACGTCCATCTTGCCATTTTATTCCTAAAAACTGGATCTCTCGTGCAGGTCCTTTGACTTTATTTTGTTTTATGGCAAAACCGGCTTTCAGAAGGATTTGGACTATTTTCTTCCCTTTCTCGAAAACTTCCTCTGCTGTGTCACCCCACACAATAATGTCATCGATGTACTGCAGGTGTTCAGGAGCTTCCCCCTGCTCTAGCGCAGACTGGATCAGCCCATGGCAAATGGTAGGGCTATGTTTCCACCCCTGGGGCAGCCTATTCCAAGTATATTGGACTCCCCTCCAAGTGAAGGCAAATTGTGGCCTGCACTCTGCTGCTAGAGGGATGGAGAAAAATGCATTAGCGATATCAATTGTGGCGTACCACTTGGCTGCCTTCGATTCAAGTTCATACTGAAGTTCCAGCATGTCCGGCACTGCAGCACTCAGTGGTGGCGTGACTTCGTTCAGGCCGCGATAGTCCACTGTTAGTCTCCACTCGCCATTAGACTTTCGCACTGGCCATATGGGACTATTGAAAGGTGAATGAGTCTTGCTGATCACTCCTTGGCTCTCCAATTGACGAATTAGCTTATGGATGGGGATCAGGGAGTCTCGGTTGGTGCGATATTGCCGCCGGTGCACAGTTGTGGTAGCGATTGGCACTTGCTGTTCTTCGACCCTCAGCAACCCCACAACAGAGGGGTCCTCTGAGAGACCAGGCAAGGCAGATAATTGTTTAATGCCCTCTGTCTCTAAGGCAGCTATACCAAAAGCCCACCGGAACCCTTTTGGGTCCTTGCAATATCCTCTTCTAAGATAGTCTATGCCAAGGATACATGGAGCATCCGGGCCAGTCACAATGCGGTGCTTTTCCCACTCATTCCCAGTCAGACTCACTTCAGCCTCCAATACAGTCAACTGCTGAGATCCCCCTGTCACTCCACAAATATAGATGGGCTCTGGTCCTTTATAGCTCGATGGCATTATAGTACATTGTGCACCGGTGTCTACTAAAGCCTTATACTTCTGTGCGCGTGATGTGCCAGGCCATCGAATCCACACAGTCCAATAAACTCGATTGTCCCTTTCCTCCCCCTGGCTGGAGGCAGGGCCCCCCTAATCCTGGTCAGAATCTTCCTCGTTTCTGTGTTTGAAGGACTGTCTGCTGGAAGTTGGAGCAGCAAACTTTTCGGAGAATCCCTTTTTCCTGATTGTTTTCTTTTGCAACTCACGTACCCGTGCCTCTAGGGTCGCGGTAGATTTTCCATCCCATTTTCTCATGTCCTCTCCATGGTCTCGTAAGTAAAACCACAGGGTGGCACGGGGTGAGTACCCACCATATTGTCTTCCTTGTGTTGGTGAACGCCTACCCCTGACAGCTGAGACACTGCTTTGTACAGGTACAGAGGAGAATAATCTCTCTTCAAGTTGGTGAAACTTTTCAGAAAGTGTTTTCTCCGAGGTGTTCTCTTTCGGTCGTTGGACACTGGTTGGTTCAGGTGGGGAAGAAGATAGATTCTCTTTAAGTTGGTGGACCTCTTCAGAAAGTTTCTCCACAGCTGAGACGCAGGCCTGTAAGGAAGAGGAGAGACTTTCTTCGTACTGCCGGAGTTGTTTAGCCGCTTCATCCACTGTGGGTTCCTCATCCTCTTTCCAGGCCATTATTGCCAATGAGCTGGCATATGATGATGGTGCACTCCGTACAAACTTCCGCCACATGGGTCGTGTACACTTGACTTCATCTGGATCTTTGGATGTTTGTCTCTGGTCTGGATCCTCATAAATCACTTCCCGTACGGCTAATTCCCTCAGGTACTGGATTCCCTTCTCCATAGTGGTCCACTTGCCTGGTACACATAAAAGTTCTTCCTTGAAGGGATACCTTTCCCTCACAGCTGAGAGGAGACGCCTCCGGAGGCTGGTGGATTGTGCTCCATCTGCAATTGCTTTGTCAATGCCGGCGTCTCGAGCAAGGGATCCCAGCCGCTTGGCTTCCCTGCCGTCTAATTCCACACAATTGGCTCCAGAGTCCCAGCACCGGAGCAGCCAGGTGACAAGCTGCTCACCTATACAGCGACCAAAATCTTTTCGCACATCTCGTAGCTCACGTTCGTTTAGGCTTCGGGTAGTTACTGTTGCTTTTTCGGCATCCTCATCTTCCTCCTCCTGAATCCTTGATGGCCCAGCATCGTCGTCATCTTCGTCATCTCTATACCTAGTTTTGGCAGAAGCCTTGCCTGGATTGGCAGAAGACTCTCTGCGTTCTAAACGACCTGAATCTCTATACCATTTTTTCACCTTCTCTACAGGGGCAGCTTGCACTGCTACTGCTCGTTTCTCTGACTTTGTTACAGGGTCTGCCACAGGGGTTGGAATACCCTCTGCAGGGGCAGCTTGCACTGCTACAGCTCGTTTCTCTGACCCCATTACAGGGGTTGGAATACCCTCTGCAGGGTCAACTTGCACTGCTACAGCTCGTTTCTCTGACCCCATTACAGGGGTTGGAATACCCTCTGCAGGGTCAACTTGCACTGCTACAGCTCGTTTCTCTGACCCCGTTACAGGGGTTGGAATACCCTCTGCAGGGTCAACTTGCACTGCTACAGATTGTTTCTCTGACACGGCCACAGGAGCTGGAGCGGCTGCAGAAGCTGGAGCGGTTGCAGGAACTGGAGCTGTAGCGGCTACAGGAGCTGGAGCTGGAGCTGGAGCAGTTGCAGGAGCTGGGACTGGAGCAGCAGTAGGAGCTGGAGCTGGAGCGGCTTCAGGAGCTGGAGCTGGAGCGGCTGCAGGAGCTGGGACTGGAGCGGAGCTGGAGCGGCTGCAGGAGCTGGGACTGGAGCGGCTGCAGGAGCTGTAACTGGAGCGGCTGCAGGAGCTGTAACTGGAGCGGCTGCAGGAGCTGGGACTGGAGCGGCTGCAGGAGCTGGGACTGGAGCTGGGACTGGAGCGGCTGCAGGAGCTGGAGCTGGAGCGGCTGCAGGAGCTGTAACTGGAGCGGCTGCAGGAGCTGGGACTGGAGCGGCTGCAGGAGCTGGAGCTGGAGCGGCTGCAGGAGCTGTAACTGGAGCGGCTGCAGGAGCTGTAACTGGAGTGGCTGCAGGAGCTGGGACTGGAGCAGCTGCAGGAACCGGATCTGGAGCGGCTGCAGAGTCCACCGTAGGGGTCACAGTGGCCGTTGGATCTGTCACAGGGCTTGGAGTGGCCGCAGGGTCTGTCACTAAGTTGATAGCAGTATCAATGGCAGCTCGATAGGCATGAGCCAGGCCCCAGCATGTTACAATGATTTGTGTTACTTTGGAACTGCCAGAATCATGACACCTTTTTTTCAAGCATTCTGCCAGTTTTTGAGGATTTTGCCATTGTTCAGGGGTGAATTTCCAACACACTGGGGGTACCAACTGCTCTAGATGCCTGCCCATATCCACCCATACTCCCTGCCACTCACAACTATCCTGCCTCCGGGCAAATCTCCGGATGAGCTTCCCAAGTAGTTGTTTAACTATAAGCAGAATCTGAAGTGCATTCATAAGGCAGAACAACAAGACTATGGTATTCTGAGTATCCCAATAATATTCAATATCTTGGAGAGCTATTTTGACAAGCTCAGGGGATAAGAGGGTGGTGAAGGAGGAAGGCAGAGTGATCCAGGAGGATACAGGGGTGGTGAAGGAGAAAGGGAGAGTAATCAAGTAAGGAAAAATATCTTCCCCTTTCCCCTCCACAGATTGACTCTCTAACGGAGAAAAACAATAGGTATAATTGCTAATAGTTCCCAAGATACTGTTTCCAAAGTACAGAGTCCACGATGTTACTGAGTATAAATACCAAGTTAGAGTCATGACCAGATATCTTATCGTCTCATAAGCCATTGCTATAACACTCAGTACCATAATGATCTGAAACCAGGGCCCGGAGAGGATAAACAACACGACAGAGAGCACATACGGAAAATAATGTACTATAATACTCAATTTGGAAAACAGGCGCAGCAGAGTTGAGATTAAAGCAATCAGCATCATGACAAGTGACTATTAAGCAGGTCTAATCCTTACACCAATTTTAGTTTAACACACTCTGATCAGATCTGTCGTTATCTCAACCTTTCGTGCCCCACGTTGGGCGCCAAAAAGGACTGTCGTGGTTTGACCCGGCCGGCAGCTAAACACCACGCAGCCGTTCGCTCACCCTCCCCCCTCCCTCTCTGGGACGGGGGAGAGAGATGGAAAGTGAAGCCCGTGAGTTGAGATAAAGACAGTTTAATAAGACAGGAAAATAATAATAACAAAATAATAATAACAATAATAACAATAATGATACAATGGTGATAATACGAAAGTAATAATAGTATGTACAAACAAGTGATGCACAATGCAATTGCTCACCACCCGCTGACCGATGCCCAGCCTAACCCCGAGCAGTCTGTCCCCCTCCCCCCAGTTAGCCACCCCTATATATTGTTTAGCATGACGTCAGATGGTATGGAATACCCCTTTGGCTAGTTTGGGTCACCTGTCCTGGGTCTGTCCCCTCCCAGCTCTTACTGCACCCCCAGCCTGCCCGTTGGCAGGACAGAGCAAAAGGCTGAGATGTCCTTGGCTTAGTATAAGCACTGCTCTGCAACAATTAAAGCATCGGGGTGTTATCAGCACTCTTCTCATCCTAAGCCAAAACACAGCATTCCACCAGCAACTAGGAAGAAAATTAATTCTGTGCTAACTGAAACCAGGACATGGGGGCACATTTAAATGGGCGAAAGGGCGTTGGAAAGCATTTTCTGTGGCCCGATTTTTCAGTCGTCTGCCATGCGGGCCAGGGCTATGTTTACTGTTGCTCAGAAATAGCGAACCCGGAGGGTCCAGTTGCATGTGGGGCTGCATAAAGGCTCCCCTGGGGAGTTCAGTTGTACCCAAAGCCTTCCTTTGGGGGCACTTCTGGATGGGTGAATGGGGCTTGAAATGCTTTTTCTGTGGCCCGAGTTTTCAGTCTTCTGCCATGCTGGCTAGTGTTATATTAAGGGTTGCTCGGAAACAGCGAACCCAGAGGGTCCCGTTGCATGTGGGGCTGCATAAAGGCTCCCCTGGGGAGTTCACTTGTACCCAAAGCCTTCCATTGGGGGCACTTTTAAATGGGCTAAAGGGGCTTGGAAAGCGTTTTCTGGGGCCCGATTTTTCAGTCGTCTTCCATGCGGGCCAGGGCTATGTTTACTGTTGCTCAAAAAGAGTGAACCCGGAGGGTCCAGTTGCATGTGGGGCTGCATAAAGGCTCCCCTGGGGAGTTCACTTGTACCCAAAGCCTTCCTTTGGGGGCACTTTTGGATGGGTGAATGGGGCTTGAAACTCTTTTTCTGTGGCCCGAGTTTTCAGTCGTATGCCATGCTGTCAAGAGTTATATTTAGGGTTGCTCGGAAAGAGCGAACCCGGAGGGTCCAGTTGCATGTGGGGCTGCATAAAGGCTCCCCTGGGGAGTTCAGTTGTACCCAAAGCCTTCCTTTGGGGGCACTTCTGGATGGGTTAATGGGGCTTGAAACGCTTTTTCTGTGGCCCGAGTTTTCAGTCTTCTGCCATGCTGGCTAGTGTTATATTAAGGGTTGCTCGGAAACAGCGAACCCAGAGGGTCCCGTTGCATGTGGGGCTGCATAAAGGCTCCCCTGGGGAGTTCACTTGTACCCAAAGCCTTCCTTTGGGGGCACTTTTAAATGGGCGAAAGGGGCTTGGAAAGCGTTTTCTGGGGCCCGATTTTTCAGTCGTCTTCCATGCGGGCCAGGGCTATGTTTAATGTTGCTCAGAAAGAGCGAACCCGGAGGGTCCAGTTGCATGTGGGGCTGCATAAAGGCTCCCCTGGGGAGTTCACTTGTACCCAAAGCCTTCCTTTGGGGGCACTTTTGGATGGGTGAATGGGGCTTGAAACTCTTTTTCTGTGGCCCGAGTTTTCAGTCTTCTGCCATGCTGTCAAGAGTTATATTTAGGGTTGCTCGGAAAGAGCGAACCCGGAGGGTCCAGTTGCATGTGGGGCTGCATAAAGGCTCCCCTGGGGAGTTCAGTTGTACCCAAAGCCTTCCTTTGGGGGTACTTCTGGATGGGCTAATGGGGCTTGAAACGCTTTTTCTGGGGCCCGAGTTTTCAGTCTTCTGCCATGCTGGCTAGTGTTATATTAAGGGTTGCTCGGAAACAGCAAACCCAGAGGGTCCCGTTGCATGTGGGGCTGCATAAAGGCTCCCCTGGGGAGTTCACTTGTACCCAAAGCCTTCCTTTGGGGGCACTTTTAAATGGGCGAAAGGGGCTTGGAAAGCGTTTTCTGGGGCCCGATTTTTCAGTCGTCTGCCATGCGGGCCAGGGCTATGTTAACTTTTGCTCGGAAACAGCGAATCCGGAGGGTCCAGTTGCATGTGGGGCTGCATAAAGGCTCCCCTGGGGAGTTCACTTGTACCCAAAGCCTTCCTTTGGGGGCACTTCTGGATGGGTGAATGCGGCTTGAAACGCTTTTTCTGTGGCCCGAGTTTTCAGTCTTCTGCCATGCTGGCTAGTGATATATTTAGGGTTGCTCGTAAACAGCAAACCCGGAGGGTCCCGTTGCATGTGGGGCTGCGTAAAGGCTCCCCTGGGGAGTTCATTGTACCCAAAGCCTTCCTTTGGGGGCACTTTTGAATGGGCTAAAGGGGCTTGGAAAGCGTTTTCTGGGGCCCTATTTTTCAGTCGTCTGCCATGCGGGCCAGGGCTATGTTTACTGTTGCTCAGAAAGAGCGAACCTGGAGGGTCCAGTTGCATGTGGGGCTGCATAAAGGCTCCCCTGGGGAGTTCACTTGTACCCAAAGCCTTCCTTTGGGGGCACTTTTGGATGGGTGAATGGTGCTTGAAACTCTTTTTCTGTGGCCCGAGTTTTCAGTCTTCTGCCATGCTGTCAAGAGTTATATTCAGGGTTGCTCGGAAAGAGCGAACCCGGAGGGTCCAGTTGCATGTGGGGCTGCATAAAGACTCCCCTGGGGAGTTCAGATGTACCCAAAGCCTTCCTTTGGAGGCACTTTTGGATGGTCCAAGGGGAATCGCATTGCGTTTTCTGAGGCCCACTTTTTCAGTCTTCTCCCATTGCGCAGAGGGCTATATTTAGGCTTGCGGTGAAAGAGTGAACCCGGAAGGGTCAAGTTGCATGTGAGGCTGCATAAAGGCTCCCCTGGGGAGTTCACTTGTACCCAAAGCCTTCCTTTGGGGGCACTTCTGGATGGGTGAATGGGGCTTGTATCGCGTTTTCTGGGGCCCGATTTTTCAGTCGTCTGCCATGCAGGCCAGGGTTATATTTAGGGTTGCTGAGAAAGAGCGAATACAGAGGTTCCAGTTGCATGTGGGGCTGCATAAAGGCTCCCCTGGGGAGTTCACTTGTACCCAAAGCCTTCCTTTGGGGGCAATTCTGGATGGGTGAATGGGGCTTGAAACGCTTTTTCTGTGGCCCGAGTTTTCAGTCTTCTGCCATGCTGTCAAGAGTTATATTTAGGGTTGCTCGGAAAGAGCGAACCCGGAGGGTCCAGTTGCATGTGGGGCTGCATAAAGGCTCCCCTGGGGAGTTCAGATGTACCCAAAGCCTTCCTTTGGAGGCACTTTTGGATGGTCCGAAAGGAATCGCAATGCGTTTTCTGAGGCCCACTTTTTCAGTCTTCTCCCATTGCGCAGAGGGCTATATTTAGGCTTGCGGTGAAAGAGTGAACCCGGAAGGGTCGAGTTACATGTGGGGCTGCATAAAGGCTCCCCTGGGGAGTTCACTTGTACCCAAAGCCTTCCTCTGGGGAAACTTTTAAATGGGCGAAAGGGGCTTGGAAAGCGTTTTCTGGGGCCCGATTTTTCAGTCGTCTGCCATGCGGGCCAGGGCTATGTTTAGTGTTGCTCGGAAAGAGCGAAACCGGAGGGTCCAGTTGCATGTGGGGCTGCATAAAGGCTCCCCTGGGGAGTTCAGATGTACCCAAAGCCTTCCTTTGGAGGCACTTTTGGATGGTCCAAGGGGAATCGCATTGCGTTTTCTGAGGCCCACTTTTTCAGTCTTCTCCCATTGCGCAGAGGGCTATATTTAGGATTGCGGTGAAAGAGTGAACCCGGAAGGGTCGAGTTGCATGTGAGGCTGCATAAAGGCTCCCCTGGGGAGTTCACTTGTACCCAAAGCCTTCCTTTGGGGGCACTTCTGGATGGGTGAATGGGGCTTGTATCGCGTTTTCTGGGGCCCGATTTTTCAGTCGTCTGCCATGCAGGCCAGGGTTATATTTAGGGTTGCTGAGAAAGAGCGAATACAGAGGTTCCAGTTGCATGTGGGGCTGCATAAAGGCTCCCCTGGGGAGTTCAGATGTACCCAAAGCCTTCCTTTGGGGGCACTTCTGGATGGGTGAATGGGGCTTGAAACGCTTTTTCTGTGGCCGGAGTTTCCAGTCGTATGCCATGCTGGCTAGTGTTATATTAAGGGTTGCTCGGAAACAGCGAACCCGGAGGGTCCAGTTGCATGTGGGGCTGCATAAAGGCTCCCCTGGGGAGTTCAGATGTACCCAAAGCCTTCCTTTGGAGGCACTTTTGGATGGTCCAAGGGGAATCGCATTGCGTTTTCTGAGGCCCACGTTTTCAGTCTTCTCCCATTGCGCAGAGGGCTATATTTAGGCTTGCGGTGAAAGAGTGAACCCGGAAGGGTCCAGTTGCATGTGGGGCTGCATAAAGGCTCCCCTGGGGAGTTCACTTGTACCCAAAGCCTTCCTTTGGGGGCACTTCTGGATGGGTGAATGGGGCTTGAAACGCTTTTTCTGTGGCCCGAGTTTTCAGTCGTATGCCATGCTGTCAAGAGTTATATTTAGGGTTGCTCGGAAAGAGCGAACCCGGAGGGTCCAGTTGCATGTGGGGCTGCATAAAGGCTCCCCTGGGGAGTTCAGATGTACCCAAAGCCTTCCTTTGGAGGCACTTTTGGATGGTCCAAAAGGAATCGCAATGCGTTTTCTGAGGCCCACTTTTTCAGTCTTCTCCCATTGCGTAGAGGGCTATATTTAGGCTTGCGGTGAAAGAGTGAACCCGGAAGGGTCGAGTTACATGTGGGGCTGCATAAAGGCTCCCCTGGGGAGTTCACTTGTACCCAAAGCCTTCCACTGGGGGCACTTTTAAATGGGCGAAAGGGGCTTGGAAAGCGTTTTCTGGGGCCCGATTTTTCAGTCGTCTGCCATGCGGGCCAGGGCTATGTTTAGTGTTGCTCGGAAAGAGCGAACCCGGAGGGTCCAGTTGCATGTGGGGCTGCATAAAGGCTCCCCTGGGGAGTTCAGATGTACCCAAAGCCTTCCTTTGGAGGCACTTTTGGATGGTCCAAGGGGAATCGCATTGCGTTTTCTGAGGCCCACTTTTTCCCTCTTCTCCCATTGCGCAGAGGGCTATATTTAGGCTTGCGGTGAAAGAGTGAACCCGGAAGGGTCGAGTTGCATGTGGGGCTGCATAAAGGCTCCCCTGGGGAGTTCACTTGTACCCAAAGCCTTCCTTTGGGGGCACTTCTGGATGGGTGAATGGGGCTTGTATCGCGTTTTCTGGGGCCCGATTTTTCAGTCGTCTGCCATGCAGGCCAGGGTTATATTTAGGGTTGCTGAGAAAGAGCGAATACAGAGGTTCCAGTTCCATGTGGGGCTGCATAAAGGCTCCCCTGGGGAGTTCAGTTGTACCCAAAGCCTTCCTTTGGGGGCACTTCTGGATGGGTGAATGGGGCTTGAAACGCTTTTTCTGTGGCCCGAGTTTTCAGTCTTCTGCCATGCTGGCTAGTGTTATATTAAGGGTTGCTCGGAAACAGCGAACCCGGAGGGTCCAGTTGCATGTGGCGCTGCGTAAAGGCTCCCCTGGGGAGTTCAGATGTACCCAAAGCCTCCCTCTGGGGGCACATTTAAATGGGCGAAAGGGCCTTGGAAAGCGTTTTCTGTGGCCCGATTTTTCAGTCGTCTGCCATGCGGGCCAGGGCTATGTTTACTGTTGCTCAGAAATAGCGAACCCGGAGGGTCCAGTTGCATGTGGGGCTGCATAAAGGCTCCCCTGGGGAGTTCAGTTGTACCCAAAGCCTTCCTTTGGGGGCACTTCTGGATGGGTTAATGGGGCTTGAAACGCTTTTTCTGTGGCCCGAGTTTTCAGTCTTCTGCCATGCTGGCTAGTGTTATATTAAGGGTTGCTCGGAAACAGCGAACCCAGAGGGTCCCGTTGCATGTGGGGCTGCATAAAGGCTCCCCTGGGGAGTTCACTTGTACCCAAAGCCTTCCTTTGGGGGCACTTTTAAATGGGCGAAAGGGGCTTGGAAAGCGTTTTCTGGGGCCCGATTTTTCAGTCGTCTTCCATGCGGGCCAGGGCTATGTTTAATGTTGCTCAGAAAGAGCGAACCCGGAGGGTACAGTTGCATGTGGGGCTGCATAAAGGCTCCCCTGGGGAGTTCAGTTGTACCCAAAGCCTTCCTTTGGGGGCACTTTTGGATGGGTGAATGGGGCTTGAAACTCTTTTTCTGTGGCCCGAGTTTTCAGTCTTCTGCCATGCTGTCAAGAGTTATATTTAGGGTTGCTCGGAAAGAGCGAACCCGGAGGGTCCAGTTGCATGTGGGGCTGCATAAAGGCTCCCCTGGGGAGTTCAGTTGTACCCAAAGCCTTCCTTTGGGGGTACTTCTGGATGGGCTAATGGGGCTTGAAACGCTTTTTCTGGGGCCCGAGTTTTCATTCTTCTGCCATGCTGGCTAGTGTTATATTAAGGGTTGCTCGGAAACAGCAAACCCAGAGGGTCCCGTTGCATGTGGGGCTGCATAAAGGCTCCCCTGGGGAGTTCACTTGTACCCAAAGCCTTCCTTTGGGGGCACTTTTAAATGGGCGAAAGGGGCTTGGAAAGCGTTTTCTGGGGCCCGATTTTTCAGTCGTCTGCCATGCGGGCCAGGGCTATGTTAACTTTTGCTCGGAAACAGCGAATCCGGAGGGTCCAGTTGCATGTGGGGCTGCATAAAGGCTCCCCTGGGGAGTTCACTTGTACCCAAAGCCTTCCTTTGGGGGCACTTCTGGATGGGTGAATGCGGCTTGAAACGCTTTTTCTGTGGCCCGAGTTTTCAGTCTTCTGCCATGCTGGCTAGTGATATATTTAGGGTTGCTCGTAAACAGCAAACCCGGAGGGTCCAGTTGCATGTGGGGCTGCGTAAAGGCTCCCCTGGGGAGTTCATTGTACCCAAAGCCTTCCTTTGGGGGCACTTTTGAATGGGCTAAAGGGGCTTGGAAAGCGTTTTCTGGGGCCCTATTTTTCAGTCGTCTGCCATGCGGGCCAGGGCTATGTTTACTGTTGCTCAGAAAGAGCGAACCTGGAGGGTCCAGTTGCATGTGGGGCTGCATAAAGGCTCCCCTGGGGAGTTCACTTGTACCCAAAGCCTTCCTTTGGGGGCACTTTTGGATGGGTGAATGGTGCTTGAAACTCTTTTTCTGTGGCCCGAGTTTTCAGTCTTCTGCCATGCTGTCAAGAGTTATATTCAGGGTTGCTCGGAAAGAGCGAACCCGGAGGGTCCAGTTGCATGTGGGGCTGCATAAAGACTCCCCTGGGGAGTTCAGATGTACCCAAAGCCTTCCTTTGGAGGCACTTTTGGATGGTCCAAGGGGAATCGCATTGCGTTTTCTGAGGCCCACGTTTTCAGTCTTCTCCCATTGCGCAGAGGGCTATATTTAGGCTTGCGGTGAAAGAGTGAACCCGGAAGGGTCAAGTTGCATGTGAGGCTGCATAAAGGCTCCCCTGGGGAGTTCACTTGTACCCAAAGCCTTCCTTTGGGGGCACTTCTGGATGGGTGAATGGGCTTGTATCGCGTTTTCTGGGGCCCGATTTTTCAGTCGTCTGCCATGCAGGCCAGGGTTATATTTAGGGTTGCTGAGAAAGAGCGAATACAGAGGTTCCAGTTGCATGTGGGGCTGCATAAAGGCTCCCCTGGGGAGTTCACTTGTACCCAAAGCCTTCCTTTGGGGGCACTTCTGGATGGGTGAATGGGGCTTGAAACGCTTTTTCTGTGGCCCGAGTTTTCAGTCGTATGCCATGCTGTCAAGAGTTATATTTAGGGTTGCTCGGAAAGAGCGAACCCGGAGGGTCCAGTTGCATGTGGGGCTGCATAAAGGCTCCCCTGGGGAGTTCAGATGTACCCAAAGCCTTCCTTTGGAGGCACTTTTGGATGGTCCGAAAGGAATCGCAATGCGTTTTCTGAGGCCCACTTTTTCAGTCTTCTCCCATTGCGCAGAGGGCTATATTTAGGCTTGCGGTGAAAGAGTGAACCCGGAAGGGTCGAGTTACATGTGGGGCTGCATAAAGGCTCCCCTGGGGAGTTCACTTGTACCCAAAGCCTTCCTCTGGGGAAACTTTTAAATGGGCGAAAGGGGCTTGGAAAGCGTTTTCTGGGGCCCGATTTTTCAGTCGTCTGCCATGCGGGCCAGGGCTATGTTTAGTGTTGCTCGGAAAGAGCGAAACCGGAGGGTCCAGTTGCATGTGGGGCTGCATAAAGGCTCCCCTGGGGAGTTCAGATGTACCCAAAGCCTTCCTTTGGGGGCACTTCTGGATGGGTGAATGGGGCTTGAAACGCTTTTTCTGTGGCCGGAGTTTAGAGTCGTATGCCATGCTGGCTAGTGTTATATTTAGGGTTGCTCGGAAACAGCGAACCCGGAGGGTCCATTTGCATGTGGGGCTGCGTTAAGGCTCCCCTGGGGAGTTCACTTATACCCAACGCCTTCCTCTGGGGGCACTTTTAAATGGGCGAAAGGGGCTTGGAAAGCGTTTTCTGGGTCCCGAGTTTTCAGTCATCTCCCATGCCGGCTAGGGTTATGTTTAGTGTTGCTCGGAAAGAGCGAACCCGGAGGGTCCAGTTGCATGTGGGCCTGCATAAAGGCTCCCCTGGGGAGTTCAGTTGTACCCAAAGCCTTCCTTTGGGGGCACTTCTGGATGGGTGAATGGGGCTTGAAATGCTTTTTCTGTGGCCCGAGTTTTCAGTCTTCTGCCATGCTGGCTAGTGTTATATTAAGGGTTACTCGGAAACAGCGAACCCGGAGGGTCCAGTTGCATGTGGGGCTGCATAAAGGCTCCCCTGGGGAGTTCAGATGTACCCAAAGCCTTCCTTTGGAGGCACTTTTGGATGGTCCAAGGGGAATCGCATTGCGTTTTCTGAGGCCCACGTTTTAAGTCTTCTCCCATTGCGCAGAGGGCTATATTTAGGCTTGCGGTGAAAGAGTGAACCCGGAAGGGTCCAGTTGCATGTGGGGCTGCATAAAGGCTCCCCTGGGGAGTTCACTTGTACCCAAAGCCTTCCTTTGGGGGCACTTCTGGATGGGTGAATGGTGCTTGAAACTCTTTTTCTGTGGCCCGAGTTTTCAGTCTTCTGCCATGCTGTCAAGAGTTATATTTAGGGTTGCTCGGAAAGAGCGAACCCGGAGGGTCCAGTTGCATGTGGGGCTGCATAAAGGCTCCCCTGGGGAGTTCAGATGTACCCAAAGCCTTCCTTTGGAGGCACTTTTGGATGGTCCAAAAGGAATCGCAATGCGTTTTCTGAGGCCCACTTTTTCAGTCTTCTCCCATTGCGTAGAGGGCTATATTTAGGCTTGCGGTGAAAGAGTGAACCCGGAAGGGTCGAGTTACATGTGGGGCTGCATAAAGGCTCCCCTGGGGAGTTCACTTGTACCCAAAGCCTTCCTCTGGGGGCACTTTTAAATGGGCGAAAGGGGCTTGGAAAGCGTTTTCTGGGGCCCGATTTTTCAGTCGTCTGCCATGCGGGCCAGGGCTATGTTAACTTTTGCTCGGAAAGAGCGAACCCGGAGGGTCCAGTTGCATGTGGGGCTGCATAAAGGCTCCCCTGGGGAGTTCAGATGTACCCAAAGCCTTCCTTTGGAGGCACTTTTGGATGGTCCAAGGGGAATCGCATTGCGTTTTCTGAGGCCCACTTTTTCCCTCTTCTCCCATTGCGCAGAGGGCTATATTTAGGCTTGCGGTGAAAGAGTGAACCCGGAAGGGTCGAGTTGCATGTGGGGCTGCATAAAGGCTCCCCTGGGGAGTTCACTTGTACCCAAAGCCTTCCTTTGGGGGCACTTCTGGATGGGTGAATGGGGCTTGTATCGCGTTTTCTGGGGCCCGATTTTTCAGTCGTCTGCCATGCAGGCCAGGGTTATATTTAGGGTTGCTGAGAAAGAGCGAATACAGAGGTTCCAGTTGCATGTGGGGCTGCATAAAGGCTCCCCTGGGGAGTTCAGTTGTACCCAAAGCCTTCCTTTGGGGGCACTTCTGGATGGGTGAATGGGGCTTGAAACGCTTTTTCTGTGGCCCGAGTTTTCAGTCTTCTGCCATGCTGGCTAGTGTTATATTAAGGGTTGCTCGGAAACAGCGAACCCAGAGGGTCCAGTTGCATGTGGCGCTGCGTAAAGGCTCCCCTGGGGAGTTCAGATGTACCCAAAGCCTCCCTCTGGGGGCACATTTAAATGGGCGAAAGGGCCTTGGAAAGCGTTTTCTGTGGCCCGATTTTTCAGTCGTCTGCCATGCGGGCCAGGGCTATGTTTACTGTTGCTCAGAAATAGCGAACCCAGAGGGTCCCGTTGCATGTGGGGCTGCATAAAGGCTCCCCTGGGGAGTTCACTTGTACCCAAAGCCTTCCTTTGGGGGCACTTTTGGATGGGTGAATGGGGCTTGAAACTCATTTTCTGTGGCCTGAGTTTTCAGTCTTCTGCCATGCTGTCAAGAGATATATTTAGGGCTGCTCGGAAAGAGCGAACCCGGAGGGTCCAGTTGCATGTGGGGCTGCATAAAGGCTCCCCTGGGGAGTTCAGTTGTACCCAAAGCCTTCCTTTGGGGGCACTTTTAAATGGGCGAAAGGGGCTTGGAAAGCGTTTTCTGGGTCCCGATTTGTCAGTCGTCTGCCATGCGGGCCAGGGCTATGTTAACTTTTGCTCGGAAAGAGCGAACCCGGAGGGTCCAGTTGCATGTGGTGCTGCATAAAGGCTCCCCTGGGGAGTTCTGTTGTACCCAAAGCCTTCCTTCGGGGGCACTTTTGGATGGGCGAATGGGGCTTGTAACGCGTTTTCTGTGGCCCGATTTTTCAGTCGTCTGCCATGCGGGCCAGGGTTATATTTACGGTTGCTGTGAAAGAGCGTATACGGAGGGTCCATTTGCATGTGGGGCTGCATAAAGGCTCCCCTGGGGAGTTCACTTGTAGCCAAAGCCTTCCTTTGGGGGCACTTCTGGATGGGTGAATGCGGCTTGAAACGCTTTTTCTGTGGCCCGAGTTTTCAGTCTTCTGCCATGCTGGCTAGTGTTATATTAAGGGTTGCTCGGAAAGAGCGAACCCGGAGGGTCCATTTGCATGTGGGGCTGCATAAAGGCTCCCCTGGGGAGTTCAGATGTACCCAAAGCCTTCCTTTGGAGGCACTTTTGGATGGTCCAAGGGGAATCGCATTGCGTTTTCTGAGGCACACTTTTTCCGTCTTCTCCCATTGCGCAGAGGGCTATATTTAGGCTTGCGGTGAAAGAGTGAACCCGGAAGGGTCGAGTTGCATGTGGGGCTGCATAAAGGCTCCCCTGGGGAGTTCACTTGTACCCAAAGCCTTCCTTTGGGGGCACTTCTGGATGGGTGAATGGGGCTTGTATCGCGTTTTCTGGGGCCCGATTTTTCAGTCGTCTGCCATGCAGGCCAGGGTTATATTTAGGGTTGCTGAGAAAGAGCGAATACAGAGGTTCCAGTTGCATGTGGGGCTGCATAAAGGCTCCCCTGGGGAGTTCAGTTGTACCCAAAGCCTTCCTTTGGGGGCACTTCTAGATGGGTGAATGGGGCTTGAAACGCTTTTTCTGTGGCCCGAGTTTTCAGTCTTCTGCCATGCTGGCTAGTGTTATATTAAGGGTTGCTCGGAAACAGCGAACCCGGAGGGTCCAGTTGCATGTGGCGCTGCGTAAAGGCTCCCCTGGGGAGTTCAGATGTACCCAAAGCCTCCCTCTGGGGGCACATTTAAATGGGCGAAAGGGCCTTGGAAAGCGTTTTCTGTGGCCCGATTTTTCAGGCGTCTGCCATGCGGGCCAGGGCTATGTTTACTGTTGCTCAGAAATAGCGAACCCGGAGGGTCCAGTTGCATGTGGGGCTGCATAAAGGCTCCCCTGGGGAGTTCACTTGTACCCAAAGCCTTCCTTTGGGGGCACTTCTGGATGGGTGAATGGGGCTTGAAACTCTTTTTCTGTGGCCCGAGTTTTCAGTCTTCTGCCATGCTGTCAAGAGTTATATTTAGGGTTGCTCGGAAAGAGCGAACCCGGAGGGTCCAGTTGCATGTGGGGCTGCATAAAGGCTCCCCTGGGGAGTTCAGATGTACCCAAAGCCTTCCTTTGGAGGCACTTTTGGATGGTCCAAAAGGAATCGCAATGCGTTTTCTGAGGCCCACTTTTTCAGTCTTCTCCCATTGCGTAGAGGGCTATATTTAGGCTTGCGGTGAAAGAGTGAACCCGGAAGGGTCGAGTTACATGTGGGGCTGCATAAAGGCTCCCCTGGGGAGTTCACTTGTACCCAAAGCCTTCCTCTGGGGGCACTTTTAAATGGGCGAAAGGGGCTTGGAAAGCGTTTTCTGGGGCCCGATTTTTCAGTCGTCTGCCATGCGGGCCAGGGCTATGTTAACTTTTGCTCGGAAAGAGCGAACCCGGAGGGTCCAGTTGCATGTGGGGCTGCATAAAGGCTCCCCTGGGGAGTTCAGATGTACCCAAAGCCTTCCTTTGGAGGCACTTTTGGATGGTCCAAGGGGAATCGCATTGCGTTTTCTGAGGCCCACTTTTTCCCTCTTCTCCCATTGCGCAGAGGGCTATATTTAGGCTTGCGGTGAAAGAGTGAACCCGGAAGGGTCGAGTTGCATGTGGGGCTGCATAAAGGCTCCCCTGGGGAGTTCACTTGTACCCAAAGCCTTCCTTTGGGGGCACTTCTGGATGGGTGAATGGGGCTTGTATCGCGTTTTCTGGGGCCCGATTTTTCAGTCGTCTGCCATGCAGGCCAGGGTTATATTTAGGGTTGCTGAGAAAGAGCGAATACAGAGGTTCCAGTTGCATGTGGGGCTGCATAAAGGCTCCCCTGGGGAGTTCAGTTGTACCCAAAGCCTTCCTTTGGGGGCACTTCTGGATGGGTGAATGGGGCTTGAAACGCTTTTTCTGTGGCCCGAGTTTTCAGTCTTCTGCCATGCTGGCTAGTGTTATATTAAGGGTTGCTCGGAAACAGCGAACCCAGAGGGTCCAGTTGCATGTGGCGCTGCGTAAAGGCTCCCCTGGGGAGTTCAGATGTACCCAAAGCCTCCCTCTGGGGGCACATTTAAATGGGCGAAAGGGCCTTGGAAAGCGTTTTCTGTGGCCCGATTTTTCAGTCGTCTGCCATGCGGGCCAGGGCTATGTTTACTGTTGCTCAGAAATAGCGAACCCAGAGGGTCCCGTTGCATGTGGGGCTGCATAAAGGCTCCCCTGGGGAGTTCACTTGTACCCAAAGCCTTCCTTTGGGGGCACTTTTGGATGGGTGAATGGGGCTTGAAACTCATTTTCTGTGGCCTGAGTTTTCAGTCTTCTGCCATGCTGTCAAGAGATATATTTAGGGCTGCTCGGAAAGAGCGAACCCGGAGGGTCCAGTTGCATGTGGGGCTGCATAAAGGCTCCCCTGGGGAGTTCAGTTGTACCCAAAGCCTTCCTTTGGGGGCACTTTTAAATGGGCGAAAGGGGCTTGGAAAGCGTTTTCTGGGTCCCGATTTGTCAGTCGTCTGCCATGCGGGCCAGGGCTATGTTAACTTTTGCTCGGAAAGAGCGAACCCGGAGGGTCCAGTTGCATGTGGTGCTGCATAAAGGCTCCCCTGGGGAGTTCTGTTGTACCCAAAGCCTTCCTTCGGGGGCACTTTTGGATGGGCGAATGGGGCTTGTAACGCGTTTTCTGTGGCCCGATTTTTCAGTCGTCTGCCATGCGGGCCAGGGTTATATTTACGGTTGCTGTGAAAGAGCGTATACGGAGGGTCCATTTGCATGTGGGGCTGCATAAAGGCTCCCCTGGGGAGTTCACTTGTAGCCAAAGCCTTCCTTTGGGGGCACTTCTGGATGGGTGAATGCGGCTTGAAACGCTTTTTCTGTGGCCCGAGTTTTCAGTCTTCTGCCATGCTGGCTAGTGTTATATTAAGGGTTGCTCGGAAAGAGCGAACCCGGAGGGTCCATTTGCATGTGGGGCTGCATAAAGGCTCCCCTGGGGAGTTCAGATGTACCCAAAGCCTTCCTTTGGAGGCACTTTTGGATGGTCCAAGGGGAATCGCATTGCGTTTTCTGAGGCACACTTTTTCCGTCTTCTCCCATTGCGCAGAGGGCTATATTTAGGCTTGCGGTGAAAGAGTGAACCCGGAAGGGTCGAGTTGCATGTGGGGCTGCATAAAGGCTCCCCTGGGGAGTTCACTTGTACCCAAAGCCTTCCTTTGGGGGCACTTCTGGATGGGTGAATGGGGCTTGTATCGCGTTTTCTGGGGCCCGATTTTTCAGTCGTCTGCCATGCAGGCCAGGGTTATATTTAGGGTTGCTGAGAAAGAGCGAATACAGAGGTTCCAGTTGCATGTGGGGCTGCATAAAGGCTCCCCTGGGGAGTTCAGTTGTACCCAAAGCCTTCCTTTGGGGGCACTTCTAGATGGGTGAATGGGGCTTGAAACGCTTTTTCTGTGGCCCGAGTTTTCAGTCTTCTGCCATGCTGGCTAGTGTTATATTAAGGGTTGCTCGGAAACAGCGAACCCGGAGGGTCCAGTTGCATGTGGCGCTGCGTAAAGGCTCCCCTGGGGAGTTCAGATGTACCCAAAGCCTCCCTCTGGGGGCACATTTAAATGGGCGAAAGGGCCTTGGAAAGCGTTTTCTGTGGCCCGATTTTTCAGGCGTCTGCCATGCGGGCCAGGGCTATGTTTACTGTTGCTCAGAAATAGCGAACCCGGAGGGTCCAGTTGCATGTGGGGCTGCATAAAGGCTCCCCTGGGGAGTTCACTTGTACCCAAAGCCTTCCTTTGGGGGCACTTCTGGATGGGTGAATGGGGCTTGAAACTCTTTTTCTGTGGCCTGAGTTTTCAGTCTTCTGCCATGCTGTCAAGAGTTATATTTAGGGTTGCTCGGAAAGAGCGAACCCGGAGGGTCCAGTTGCATGTGGGGCTGCATAAAGGCTCCCCTGGGGAGTTCAGTTGTACCCAAAGCCTTCCTTTGGGGGCACTTCTGCATGGGTTAATGGGGCTTGAAACGCTTTTTCTGTGGGCCGAGTTTTCAGTCTTCTGCCATGCTGGCTAGTGTTATATTAAGGGTTGCTCGGAAACAGCGAACCCAGAGGGTCCCGTTGCATGTGGGGCTGCATAAAGGCTCCCCTGGGGAGTTCACTTGTACCCAAAGCCTTCCTTTGGGGGCACTTTTAAATGGGCGAAAGGGCGTTGGAAAGCGTTTTCTGTGGCCCGATTTTTCAGTCGTCTGCCATGCGGGCCAGGGCTATGTTTACTGTTGCTCAGAAAGAGCGAACCCGGAGGGTCCAGTTGCATGTGGGGCTGCATAAAGGCTCCCCTGGGGAGTTCAGTTGTACCCAAAGCCTTCCTTTGGGGGCACTTCTGGATGGGTGAATGGGGCTTGAAACTCTTTTTCTGTGGCCCGAGTTTTCAGTCTTCTGCCATGCTGTCAAGAGTTATATTTAGGGTTGCTCGGAAAGAGCGAACCCGGAGGGTCCAGTTGCATGTGGGGCTGCATAAAGGCTCCCCTGGGGAGTTCAGTTGTACCCAAAGCCTTCCTTTGGGGGCACTTCTGGATGGGTGAATGCGGCTTGAAACGCTTTTTCTGTGGCCCGAGTTTTCAGTCTTCTGCCATGCTGGCTAGTGATATATTAAGGGTTGCTCGGAAACAGCGAACCCGGAGGGTCCAGTTGCATGTGGGGCTGCGTAAATGCTCCCCTGGGGAGTTCAGTTGTACCCAAAGCCTTCCTTTGGGGGCACTTTTGGATGGTCGAATGGGGCTTGTAGCACGTTTTCTGGGTCCCGATTTTTCAGTCGTCTGCCATGCGGGCCAGGGCTATGTTTACTGTTGCTCAGAAAGAGCGAACCCGGAGGGTCCAGTTGCATGTGGGGCTGCATAAAGGCTCCCCTGGGGAGTTCAGTTGTACCCAAAGCCTTCCTTTGGGCGCACTTCTGGATGGGTGAATGGGGCTTGAAACTCTTTTTCTGTGGCCCGAGTTTTCAGTCTTCTGCCATGCTGTCAAGAGTAATATTTAGGGTTGCTCGGAAAGAGCGAACCCGGAGGGTCCAGTTGCATGTGGGGCTGCATAAAGGCTCCCCTGGGGAGTTCACTTGTACCCAGAGCCTTCCTTTGGGGGCACTTCTGGATGGGTGAATGCGGCTTGAAACTCTTTTTCTGTGGCCCGAGTTTTCAGTCTTCTGCCATGCTGTCAAGAGTTATATTTAGGGTTGCTCGGAAAGAGCGAACCCGGAGGGTCCAGTTGCATGTGGGGCTGCATAAAGGCTCCCCTGGGGAGTTCACTTGTACCCAAAGCCTTCCTTTGGGGGCACTTCTGGATGGGTGAATGCGGCTTGAAACGCTTTTTCTGTGGCCCGAGTTTTCAGTCTTCTGCCATGCTGGCTAGTGATATATTTAGGGTTGCTCGGAAACAGCGAACCCGGAGGGTCCCGTTGCATGTGGGGCAGTGTAAAGGCTCCCCTGGGGAGTTCATTGTACCCAAAGCCTTCCTTTGGGGGCACTTTTGAATGGGCGAAAGGGGCTTGGAAAGCGTTTTCTGGGGCCCTATTTTTCAGTCGTCTGCCATGCGGGCCAGGGCTATGTTTACTGTTGCTCAGAAAGAGCGAACCTGGAGGGTCCAGTTGCATGTGGGGCTGCATAAAGGCTCCCCTGGGGAGTTCACTTGTGCCCAAAGCCTTCCTTTGGGGGCACTTTTGGATGGGTGAATGGGGCTTGAAACTCTTTTTCTGTGGCCCGAGTTTTCAGTCTTCTGCCATGCTGTCAAGAGTTATATTTAGGGTTGCTCGGAAAGAGCGAACCCGGAGGGTCCAGTTGCATGTGGGGCTGCATAAAGGCTCCCCTGGGGAGTTCAGATGTACCCAAAGCCTTCCTTTGGAGGCACTTTTGGATGGTCCAAAAGGAATCGCAATGCGTTTTCTGAGGCCCACTTTTTCAGTCTTCTCCCATTGCGCAGAGGGCTATATTTAGGCTTGCGGTGAAAGAGTGAACCCGGAAGGGTCGAGTTACATGTGGGGCTGCATAAAGGCTCCCCTGGGGAGTTCACTTGTACCCAAAGCCTTCCTTTGGGGGCACTTCTGGATGGGTGAATGGGGCTTGTATCGCGTTTTCTGGGGCCCGATTTTTCAGTCGTCTGCCATGCAGGCCAGGGTTATATTTAGGGTTGCTGAGAAAGAGCGAATACAGAGGTTCCAGTTGCATGTGGGGCTGCATAAAGGCTCCCCTGGGGAGTTCACTTGTACCCAAAGCCTTCCTCTGGGGGCACTTTTAAATGGGCGAAAGGGGCTTGGAAAGCGTTTTCTGGGGCCCGATTTTTCAGTCCTCTGCCATGCGGGCCAGGGCTATGTTAACATTTGCTCTGAAAGAGCGAACCCTAAGGGTCCAGTTGCATGTGGGGCTGCATAAAGGCTCCCCTGGGGAGTTCAGATGTACCCAAAGCCTTCCTTTGGAGGCACTTTTGGATGGTCCAAGGGGAATCGCATTGCGTTTTCTGAGGCCCACTTTTTCCGTCTTCTCCCATTGCGCAGAGGGCTATATTTAGGCTTGCGGTGAAAGAGTGAACCCGGAAGGGTCGAGTTGCATGTGGGGCTGCATAAAGGCTCCCCTGGGGAGTTCACTTGTACCCAAAGCCTTCCTTTGGGGGCACTTCTGGATGGGTGAATGGGGCTTGTATCACGTTTTCTGGGGCCCGATTTTTCAGTCGTCTGCCATGCAGGCCAGGGTTATATTTAGGGTTGCTGAGAAAGAGCGAACCCGGAGGGTCCAGTTGCATGTGGGGCTGCATAAAGGCTCCCCTGGGGAGTTCACTTGTACCCAAAGCCTTCCTTTGGGGGCACTTCTGGATGGGTGAATGGGGCTTGAAACGCTTTTTCTGTGGCCCGAGTTTTCAGTCGTATGCCATGCTGGCTAGTGTTATATTTAGGGTTGCTCGGAAACAGCGAACCCGGTTGGTCCATTTGCATGTGGGGCTGCGTAAAGGCTCCCCTGGGGAGTTCACTTGTACCCAACGCCTTCCTCTGGGGGCACTTTTAAATGGGCGAAAGGGGCTTGGAAAGCGTTTTCTGGGGCCCGAGTTTTCAGTCGTCTCCCATGCCGGCTAGGGTTATGTTTAGTGTTGCTCGGAAAGAGCGAACCCGGAGGGTCCAGTTGCATGTGGGGCTGCATAAAGGCTCCCCTGGGGAGTTCACTTGTACCCAAAGCCTTCCTTTGGGGGCACTTCTGGATGGGTGAATGGGGCTTGAAATGCTTTTTCTGTGGCCCGAGTTTTCAGTCTTCTGCCATGCTGGCTAGTGTTATATTAAGGGTTGCTCGGAAACAGCGAACCCGGAGGGTCCAGTTGCATGTGGGGCTGCGTAAAGGCTCCCCTGGGGAGTTCACTTGTACCCAAAGCCTCCCTCTGGGGCACATTTAAATGGGCGAAAGGGCGTTGGAAAGCGTTTTCTGTGGCCCGATTTTTCAGTCGTCTGCCATGCGGGCCAGGGCTATGTTTACTGTTGCTCAGAAAGAGCGAACCCGGAGGGTCCAGTTGCATGTGGGGCTGCATAAAGGCTCCCCTGGGGAGTTCACTTGTACCCAAAGCCTTCCTTTGGGGGCACTTTTGGATGGGTGAATGCGGCTTGAAACGCTTTTTCTGTGGCCCGAGTTTTCAGTCTTCTGCCATGCTGGCTAGTGATATATTTAGGGTTGCTCGGAAACAGCGAACCCGGAGGGTCCCGTTGCATGTGGGGCAGCGTAAAGGCTCCCCTGGGGAGTTCATTGTACCCAAAGCCTTCCTTTGGGGGCACTTTTAAATGGGCGAAAGGGGCTTGGAAAGCGTTTTCTGGGGCCCTATTTTTCAGTCGTCTGCCATGTGGGCCAGGGCTATGTTTACTGTTGCTCAGAAAGAGCGAACCTGGAGGGTCCAGTTGCATGTGGGGCTGCATAAAGGCTCCCCTGGGGAGTTCACTTGTACCCAAAGCCTTCCTTTGGGGGCACTTTTGGATGGGTGAATGGGGCTTGAAACTCTTTTTCTGTGGCCCGAGTTTTCAGTCTTCTGCCATGCTGTCAAGAGTTATATTTAGGGTTGCTCGGAAAGAGCGAACCCGGAGGGTCCAGTTGCATGTGGGGCTGCATAAAGGCTCCCCTGGGGAGTTCACTTGTACCCAAAGCCTTCCTTTGGGGGCACTTCTGGATGGGTGAATGGGGCTTGTATCGCGTTTTCTGGGGCCCGATTTTTCAGTCGTCTGCCATGCAGGCCAGGGTTATATTTATGGTTGCTGAGAAAGAGCGAATACAGAGGTTCCAGTTGCATGTGGGGCTGCATAAAGGCTCCCCTGGGGAGTTCACTTGTACCCAAAGCCTTCCTCTGGGGGCACTTTTAAATGGGCGAAAGGGGCTTGGAAAGCGTTTTCTGGGGCCCGATTTTTCAGTCGTCTGCCATGCGGGCCAGGGATATGTTAACATTTGCTCGGAAAGAGCGAACCCTAAGGGTCCAGTTGCATGTGGGGCTGCATAAAGGCTCCCCTGGGGAGTTCAGATGTACCCAAAGCCTTCCTTTGGAGGCACTTTTGGATGGTCCAAGGGGAATCGCATTGCGTTTTCTGAGGCCCACTTTTTCAGTCTTCTCCCATTGCGCAGAGGGCTATATTTAGGCTTGCGGTGAAAGAGTGAACCCGGAAGGGTCGAGTTGCATGTGGGGCTGCATAAAGGCTCCCCTGGGGAGTTCACTTGTTCCCAAAGCCTTCCTTTGGGGGCACTTCTGGATGGGTGAATGGGGCTTGTATCGCGTTTTCTGGGGCCCGATTTTTCAGTCGTCTGCCATGCAGGCCAGGGTTATATTTAGGGTTGCTGAGAAAGAGCGAACCCGGAGGGTCCAGTTGCATGTGGGGCTGCATAAAGGCTCCCCTGGGGAGTTCACTTGTACCCAAAGCCTTCCTTTGGGGGCACTTCTGGATGGGTGAATGGGGCTTGAAACGCTTTTTCTGTGGCCCGAGTTTTCAGTCGTATGCTATGTTGGCTAGTGATATATTTAGGGTTGCTCGGAAACAGCGAACCCGGAGGGTCCCGTTGCATGTGGGGCAGTGTAAAGGCTCCCCTGGGGAGTTCATTGTACCCAAAGCCTTCCTTTGGGGGCACTTTTGAATGGGCGAAAGGGGCTTGGAAAGCGTTTTCTGGGGCCCTATTTTTCAGTCGTCTGCCATGCGGGCCAGGGCTATGTTTACTCTTGCTCAGAAAGAGCGAACCCGGAGGGTCCAGTTGCATGTGGGGCTGCATAAAGGCTCCCCTGGGGAGTTCAGTTGTACCCAAAGCCTTCCTTTGGGGGCACTTCTGGATGGGTGAATGGGGCTTGAAAGGCTTTTTCTGTGGCCCGAGTTTTCAGTCTTCTGCCATGCTGGCTAGTGTTATATTAAGGGTTGCTCGGAAACAGCGAACCCGGAGGGTCCAGTTGCATGTGGGGCTGCGTAAAGGCTCCCCTGGGGAGTTCACTTGTACCCAAAGCCTCCCTCTGGGGGCACATTTAAATGGGCGAAAGGGCGTTGGAAAGCGTTTTCTGTGGCCCGATTTTTCAGTCGTCTGCCATGCGGGCCAGGGCTATGTTTACTGTTGCTCAGAAAGAGCGAACCCGGAGGGTCCAGTTGCATGTGGGGCTGCATAAAGGCTCCCCTGGGGAGTTCACTTGTACCCAAAGCCTTCCTTTGGGGGCACTTTTGGATGGGTGAATGCGGCTTGAAACGCTTTTTCTGTGGCCCGAGTTTTCAGTCTTCTGCCATGCTGGCTAGTGATATATTTAGGGTTGCTCGGAAACAGCGAACCCGGAGGGTCCCGTTGCATGTGGGGCAGCGTAAAGGCTCCCCTGGGGAGTTCATTGTACCCAAAGCCTTCCTTTGGGGGCACTTTTAAATGGGCGAAAGGGGCTTGGAAAGCGTTTTCTGGGGCCCTATTTTTCAGTCGTCTGCCATGCGGGCCAGGGCTATGTTTACTGTTGCTCAGAAAGAGCGAACCTGGAGGGTCCAGTTGCATGTGGGGCTGCATAAAGGCTCCCCTGGGGAGTTCACTTGTACCCAAAGCCTTCCTTTGGGGGCACTTTTGGATGGGTGAATGGGGCTTGAAACTCTTTTTCTGTGGCCCGAGTTTTCAGTCTTCTGCCATGCTGTCAAGAGTTATATTTAGGGTTGCTCGGAAAGAGCGAACCCGGAGGGTCCAGTTGCATGTGGGGCTGCATAAAGGCTCCCCTGGGGAGTTCACTTGTACCCAAAGCCTTCCTTTGGGGGCACTTCTGGATGGGTGAATGGGGCTTGTATCGCGTTTTCTGGGGCCCGATTTTTCAGTCGTCTGCCATGCAGGCCAGGGTTATATTTAGGGTTGCTGAGAAAGAGCGAATACAGAGGTTCCAGTTGCATGTGGGGCTGCATAAAGGCTCCCCTGGGGAGTTCACTTGTACCCAAAGCCTTCCTCTGGGGGCACTTTTAAATGGGCGAAAGGGGCTTGGAAAGCGTTTTCTGGGGCCCGATTTTTCAGTCGTCTGCCATGCGGGCCAGGGATATGTTAACATTTGCTCGGAAAGAGCGAACCCTAAGGGTCCAGTTGCATGTGGGGCTGCATAAAGGCTCCCCTGGGGAGTTCAGATGTACCCAAAGCCTTCCTTTGGAGGCACTTTTGGATGGTCCAAGGGGAATCGCATTGCGTTTTCTGAGGCCCACTTTTTCCGTCTTCTCCCATTGCGCAGAGGGCTATATTTAGGCTTGCGGTGAAAGAGTGAACCCGGAAGGGTCGAGTTGCATGTGGGGCTGCATAAAGGCTCCCCTGGGGAGTTCACTTGTTCCCAAAGCCTTCCTTTGGGGGCACTTCTGGATGGGTGAATGGGGCTTGTATCGCGTTTTCTGGGGCCCGATTTTTCAGTCGTCTGCCATGCAGGCCAGGGTTATATTTAGGGTTGCTGAGAAAGAGCGAACCCGGAGGGTCCAGTTGCATGTGGGGCTGCATAAAGGCTCCCCTGGGGAGTTCACTTGTACCCAAAGCCTTCCTTTGGGGGCACTTCTGGATGGGTGAATGGGGCTTGAAACGCTTTTTCTGTGGCCCGAGTTTTCAGTCGTATGCTATGTTGGCTAGTGATATATTTAGGGTTGCTCGGAAACAGCGAACCCGGAGGGTCCCGTTGCATGTGGGGCAGTGTAAAGGCTCCCCTGGGGAGTTCATTGTACCCAAAGCCTTCCTTTGGGGGCACTTTTGAATGGGCGAAAGGGGCTTGGAAAGCGTTTTCTGGGGCCCTATTTTTCAGTCGTCTGCCATGCGGGCCAGGGCTATGTTTACTCTTGCTCAGAAAGAGCGAACCCGGAGGGTCCAGTTGCATGTGGGGCTGCATAAAGGCTCCCCTGGGGAGTTCAGTTGTACCCAAAGCCTTCCTTTGGGGGCACTTCTGGATGGGTGAATGGGGCTTGAAAGGCTTTTTCTGTGGCCCGAGTTTTCAGTCTTCTGCCATGCTGGCTAGTGTTATATTAAGGGTTGCTCGGAAACAGCGAACCCGGAGGGTCCAGTTGCATGTGGGGCTGCGTAAAGGCTCCCCTGGGGAGTTCACTTGTACCCAAAGCCTCCCTCTGGGGGCACATTTAAATGGGCGAAAGGGCGTTGGAAAGCGTTTTCTGTGGCCCGATTTTTCAGTCGTCTGCCATGCGGGCCAGGGCTATGTTTACTGTTGCTCAGAAAGAGCGAACCCGGAGGGTCCAGTTGCATGTGGGGCTGCATAAAGGCTCCCCTGGGGAGTTCACTTGTACCCAAAGCCTTCCTTTGGGGGCACTTTTGGATGGGTGAATGCGGCTTGAAACGCTTTTTCTGTGGCCCGAGTTTTCAGTCTTCTGCCATGCTGGCTAGTGATATATTTAGGGTTGCTCGGAAACAGCGAACCCGGAGGGTCCCGTTGCATGTGGGGCAGCGTAAAGGCTCCCCTGGGGAGTTCATTGTACCCAAAGCCTTCCTTTGGGGGCACTTTTAAATGGGCGAAAGGGGCTTGGAAAGCGTTTTCTGGGGCCCTATTTTTCAGTCGTCTGCCATGTGGGCCAGGGCTATGTTTACTGTTGCTCAGAAAGAGCGAACCTGGAGGGTCCAGTTGCATGTGGGGCTGCATAAAGGCTCCCCTGGGGAGTTCACTTGTACCCAAAGCCTTCCTTTGGGGGCACTTTTGGATGGGTGAATGGGGCTTGAAACTCTTTTTCTGTGGCCCGAGTTTTCAGTCTTCTGCCATGCTGTCAAGAGTTATATTTAGGGTTGCTCGGAAAGAGCGAACCCGGAGGGTCCAGTTGCATGTGGGGCTGCATAAAGGCTCCCCTGGGGAGTTCACTTGTACCCAAAGCCTTCCTTTGGGGGCACTTCTGGATGGGTGAATGGGGCTTGTATCGCGTTTTCTGGGGCCCGATTTTTCAGTCGTCTGCCATGCAGGCCAGGGTTATATTTAGGGTTGCTGAGAAAGAGCGAATACAGAGGTTCCAGTTGCATGTGGGGCTGCATAAAGGCTCCCCTGGGGAGTTCACTTGTACCCAAAGCCTTCCTCTGGGGGCACTTTTAAATGGGCGAAAGGGGCTTGGAAAGCGTTTTCTGGGGCCCGATTTTTCAGTCGTCTGCCATGCGGGCCAGGGATATGTTAACATTTGCTCGGAAAGAGCGAACCCTAAGGGTCCAGTTGCATGTGGGGCTGCATAAAGGCTCCCCTGGGGAGTTCAGATGTACCCAAAGCCTTCCTTTGGAGGCACTTTTGGATGGTCCAAGGGGAATCGCATTGCGTTTTCTGAGGCCCACTTTTTCAGTCTTCTCCCATTGCGCAGAGGGCTATATTTAGGCTTGCGGTGAAAGAGTGAACCCGGAAGGGTCGAGTTGCATGTGGGGCTGCATAAAGGCTCCCCTGGGGAGTTCACTTGTTCCCAAAGCCTTCCTTTGGGGGCACTTCTGGATGGGTGAATGGGGCTTGTATCGCGTTTTCTGGGGCCCGATTTTTCAGTCGTCTGCCATGCAGGCCAGGGTTATATTTAGGGTTGCTGAGAAAGAGCGAACCCGGAGGGTCCAGTTGCATGTGGGGCTGCATAAAGGCTCCCCTGGGGAGTTCACTTGTACCCAAAGCCTTCCTTTGGGGGCACTTCTGGATGGGTGAATGGGGCTTGAAACGCTTTTTCTGTGGCCCGAGTTTTCAGTCGTATGCTATGTTGGCTAGTGATATATTTAGGGTTGCTCGGAAACAGCGAACCCGGAGGGTCCCGTTGCATGTGGGGCAGTGTAAAGGCTCCCCTGGGGAGTTCATTGTACCCAAAGCCTTCCTTTGGGGGCACTTTTGAATGGGCGAAAGGGGCTTGGAAAGCGTTTTCTGGGGCCCTATTTTTCAGTCGTCTGCCATGCGGGCCAGGGCTATGTTTACTCTTGCTCAGAAAGAGCGAACCCGGAGGGTCCAGTTGCATGTGGGGCTGCATAAAGGCTCCCCTGGGGAGTTCAGTTGTACCCAAAGCCTTCCTTTGGGGGCACTTCTGGATGGGTGAATGGGGCTTGAAAGGCTTTTTCTGTGGCCCGAGTTTTCAGTCTTCTGCCATGCTGGCTAGTGTTATATTAAGGGTTGCTCGGAAACAGCGAACCCGGAGGGTCCAGTTGCATGTGGGGCTGCGTAAAGGCTCCCCTGGGGAGTTCACTTGTACCCAAAGCCTCCCTCTGGGGGCACATTTAAATGGGCGAAAGGGCGTTGGAAAGCGTTTTCTGTGGCCCGATTTTTCAGTCGTCTGCCATGCGGGCCAGGGCTATGTTTACTGTTGCTCAGAAAGAGCGAACCCGGAGGGTCCAGTTGCATGTGGGGCTGCATAAAGGCTCCCCTGGGGAGTTCACTTGTACCCAAAGCCTTCCTTTGGGGGCACTTTTGGATGGGTGAATGCGGCTTGAAACGCTTTTTCTGTGGCCCGAGTTTTCAGTCTTCTGCCATGCTGGCTAGTGATATATTTAGGGTTGCTCGGAAACAGCGAACCCGGAGGGTCCCGTTGCATGTGGGGCAGCGTAAAGGCTCCCCTGGGGAGTTCATTGTACCCAAAGCCTTCCTTTGGGGGCACTTTTAAATGGGCGAAAGGGGCTTGGAAAGCGTTTTCTGGGGCCCTATTTTTCAGTCGTCTGCCATGTGGGCCAGGGCTATGTTTACTGTTGCTCAGAAAGAGCGAACCTGGAGGGTCCAGTTGCATGTGGGGCTGCATAAAGGCTCCCCTGGGGAGTTCACTTGTACCCAAAGCCTTCCTTTGGGGGCACTTTTGGATGGGTGAATGGGGCTTGAAACTCTTTTTCTGTGGCCCGAGTTTTCAGTCTTCTGCCATGCTGTCAAGAGTTATATTTAGGGTTGCTCGGAAAGAGCGAACCCGGAGGGTCCAGTTGCATGTGGGGCTGCATAAAGGCTCCCCTGGGGAGTTCACTTGTACCCAAAGCCTTCCTTTGGGGGCACTTCTGGATGGGTGAATGGGGCTTGTATCGCGTTTTCTGGGGCCCGATTTTTCAGTCGTCTGCCATGCAGGCCAGGGTTATATTTAGGGTTGCTGAGAAAGAGCGAATACAGAGGTTCCAGTTGCATGTGGGGCTGCATAAAGGCTCCCCTGGGGAGTTCACTTGTACCCAAAGCCTTCCTCTGGGGGCACTTTTAAATGGGCGAAAGGGGCTTGGAAAGCGTTTTCTGGGGCCCGATTTTTCAGTCGTCTGCCATGCGGGCCAGGGATATGTTAACATTTGCTCGGAAAGAGCGAACCCTAAGGGTCCAGTTGCATGTGGGGCTGCATAAAGGCTCCCCTGGGGAGTTCAGATGTACCCAAAGCCTTCCTTTGGAGGCACTTTTGGATGGTCCAAGGGGAATCGCATTGCGTTTTCTGAGGCCCACTTTTTCAGTCTTCTCCCATTGCGCAGAGGGCTATATTTAGGCTTGCGGTGAAAGAGTGAACCCGGAAGGGTCGAGTTGCATGTGGGGCTGCATAAAGGCTCCCCTGGGGAGTTCACTTGTTCCCAAAGCCTTCCTTTGGGGGCACTTCTGGATGGGTGAATGGGGCTTGTATCGCGTTTTCTGGGGCCCGATTTTTCAGTCGTCTGCCATGCAGGCCAGGGTTATATTTAGGGTTGCTGAGAAAGAGCGAACCCGGAGGGTCCAGTTGCATGTGGGGCTGCATAAAGGCTCCCCTGGGGAGTTCACTTGTACCCAAAGCCTTCCTTTGGGGGCACTTCTGGATGGGTGAATGGGGCTTGAAACGCTTTTTCTGTGGCCCGAGTTTTCAGTCGTATGCTATGTTGGCTAGTGATATATTTAGGGTTGCTCGGAAACAGCGAACCCGGAGGGTCCCGTTGCATGTGGGGCAGTGTAAAGGCTCCCCTGGGGAGTTCATTGTACCCAAAGCCTTCCTTTGGGGGCACTTTTGAATGGGCGAAAGGGGCTTGGAAAGCGTTTTCTGGGGCCCTATTTTTCAGTCGTCTGCCATGCGGGCCAGGGCTATGTTTACTGTTGCTCAGAAAGAGCGAACCTGGAGGGTCCAGTTGCATGTGGGGCTGCATAAAGGCTCCCCTGGGGAGTTCACTTGTGCCCAAAGCCTTCCTTTGGGGGCACTTTTGGATGGGTGAATGGGGCTTGAAACTCTTTTTCTGTGGCCCGAGTTTTCAGTCTTCTGCCATGCTGGCTAGTGTTATATTAAGGGTTGCTCGGAAACAGCGAACCCGGAGGGTCCAGTTGCATGTGGGGCTGCGTAAAGGCTCCCCTGGGGAGTTCACTTGTACCCAAAGCCTCCCTCTGGGGGCACATTTAAATGGGCGAAAGGGCGTTGGAAAGCGTTTTCTGTGGCCCGATTTTTCAGTCGTCTGCCATGCGGGCCAGGGCTATGTTTACTGTTGCTCAGAAAGAGCGAACCCGGAGGGTCCAGTTGCATGTGGGGCTGCATAAAGGCTCCCCTGGGGAGTTCACTTGTACCCAAAGCCTTCCTTTGGGGGCACTTTTGGATGGGTGAATGCGGCTTGAAACGCTTTTTCTGTGGCCCGAGTTTTCAGTCTTCTGCCATGCTGGCTAGTGATATATTTAGGGTTGCTCGGAAACAGCGAACCCGGAGGGTCCCGTTGCATGTGGGGCAGCGTAAAGGCTCCCCTGGGGAGTTCATTGTACCCAAAGCCTTCCTTTGGGGGCACTTTTAAATGGGCGAAAGGGGCTTGGAAAGCGTTTTCTGGGGCCCTATTTTTCAGTCGTCTGCCATGTGGGCCAGGGCTATGTTTACTGTTGCTCAGAAAGAGCGAACCTGGAGGGTCCAGTTGCATGTGGGGCTGCATAAAGGCTCCCCTGGGGAGTTCACTTGTACCCAAAGCCTTCCTTTGGGGGCACTTTTGGATGGGTGAATGGGGCTTGAAACTCTTTTTCTGTGGCCCGAGTTTTCAGTCTTCTGCCATGCTGTCAAGAGTTATATTTAGGGTTGCTCGGAAAGAGCGAACCCGGAGGGTCCAGTTGCATGTGGGGCTGCATAAAGGCTCCCCTGGGGAGTTCACTTGTACCCAAAGCCTTCCTTTGGGGGCACTTCTGGATGGGTGAATGGGGCTTGTATCGCGTTTTCTGGGGCCCGATTTTTCAGTCGTCTGCCATGCAGGCCAGGGTTATATTTAGGGTTGCTGAGAAAGAGCGAATACAGAGGTTCCAGTTGCATGTGGGGCTGCATAAAGGCTCCCCTGGGGAGTTCACTTGTACCCAAAGCCTTCCTCTGGGGGCACTTTTAAATGGGCGAAAGGGGCTTGGAAAGCGTTTTCTGGGGCCCGATTTTTCAGTCGTCTGCCATGCGGGCCAGGGATATGTTAACATTTGCTCGGAAAGAGCGAACCCTAAGGGTCCAGTTGCATGTGGGGCTGCATAAAGGCTCCCCTGGGGAGTTCAGATGTACCCAAAGCCTTCCTTTGGAGGCACTTTTGGATGGTCCAAGGGGAATCGCATTGCGTTTTCTGAGGCCCACTTTTTCAGTCTTCTCCCATTGCGCAGAGGGCTATATTTAGGCTTGCGGTGAAAGAGTGAACCCGGAAGGGTCGAGTTGCATGTGGGGCTGCATAAAGGCTCCCCTGGGGAGTTCACTTGTTCCCAAAGCCTTCCTTTGGGGGCACTTCTGGATGGGTGAATGGGGCTTGTATCGCGTTTTCTGGGGCCCGATTTTTCAGTCGTCTGCCATGCAGGCCAGGGTTATATTTAGGGTTGCTGAGAAAGAGCGAACCCGGAGGGTCCAGTTGCATGTGGGGCTGCATAAAGGCTCCCCTGGGGAGTTCACTTGTACCCAAAGCCTTCCTTTGGGGGCACTTCTGGATGGGTGAATGGGGCTTGAAACGCTTTTTCTGTGGCCCGAGTTTTCAGTCGTATGCTATGTTGGCTAGTGATATATTTAGGGTTGCTCGGAAACAGCGAACCCGGAGGGTCCCGTTGCATGTGGGGCAGTGTAAAGGCTCCCCTGGGGAGTTCATTGTACCCAAAGCCTTCCTTTGGGGGCACTTTTGAATGGGCGAAAGGGGCTTGGAAAGCGTTTTCTGGGGCCCTATTTTTCAGTCGTCTGCCATGCGGGCCAGGGCTATGTTTACTGTTGCTCAGAAAGAGCGAACCTGGAGGGTCCAGTTGCATGTGGGGCTGCATAAAGGCTCCCCTGGGGAGTTCACTTGTGCCCAAAGCCTTCCTTTGGGGGCACTTTTGGATGGGTGAATGGGGCTTGAAACTCTTTTTCTGTGGCCCGAGTTTTCAGTCTTCTGCCATGCTGTCAAGAGTTATATTTAGGGTTGCTCGGAAAGAGCGAACCCGGAGGGTCCAGTTGCATGTGGGGCTGCATAAAGGCTCCCCTGGGGAGTTCAGATGTACCCAAAGCCTTCCTTTGGAGGCACTTTTGGATGGTCCAAAAGGAATCGCAATGCGTTTTCTGAGGCCCACTTTTTCAGTCTTCTCCCATTGCGCAGAGGGCTATATTTAGGCTTGCGGTGAAAGAGTGAACCCGGAAGGGTCGAGTTACATGTGGGGCTGCATAAAGGCTCCCCTGGGGAGTTCACTTGTACCCAAAGCCTTCCTTTGGGGGCACTTCTGGATGGGTGAATGGGGCTTGTATCGCGTTTTCTGGGGCCCGATTTTTCAGTCGTCTGCCATGCAGGCCAGGGTTATATTTAGGGTTGCTGAGAAAGAGCGAATACAGAGGTTCCAGTTGCATGTGGGGCTGCATAAAGGCTCCCCTGGGGAGTTCACTTGTACCCAAAGCCTTCCTCTGGGGGCACTTTTAAATGGGCGAAAGGGGCTTGGAAAGCGTTTTCTGGGGCCCGATTTTTCAGTCGTCTGCCATGCGGGCCAGGGCTATGTTAACATTTGCTCTGAAAGAGCGAACCCTAAGGGTCCAGTTGCATGTGGGGCTGCATAAAGGCTCCCCTGGGGAGTTCAGATGTACCCAAAGCCTTCCTTTGGAGGCACTTTTGGATGGTCCAAGGGGAATCGCATTGCGTTTTCTGAGGCCCACTTTTTCCGTCTTCTCCCATTGCGCAGAGGGCTATATTTAGGCTTGCGGTGAAAGAGTGAACCCGGAAGGGTCGAGTTGCAAGTGGGGCTGCATAAAGGCTCCCCTGGGGAGTTCACTTGTACCCAAAGCCTTCCTTTGGGGGCACTTCTGGATGGGTGAATGGGGCTTGTATCACGTTTTCTGGGGCCCGATTTTTCAGTCGTCTGCCATGCAGGCCAGGGTTATATTTAGGGTTGCTGAGAAAGAGCGAACCCGGAGGGTCCAGTTGCATGTGGGGCTGCATAAAGGCTCCCCTGGGGAGTTCACTTGTACCCAAAGCCTTCCTTTGGGGGCACTTCTGGATGGGTGAATGGGGCTTGAAACGCTTTTTCTGTGGCCCGAGTTTTCAGTCGTATGCCATGCTGGCTAGTGTTATATTTAGGGTTGCTCGGAAACAGCGAACCCGGTTGGTCCATTTGCATGTGGGGCTGCGTAAAGGCTCCCCTGGGGAGTTCACTTGTACCCAACGCCTTCCTCTGGGGGCACTTTTAAATGGGCGAAAGGGGCTTGGAAAGCGTTTTCTGGGGCCCGAGTTTTCAGTCGTCTCCCATGCCGGCTAGGGTTATGTTTAGTGTTGCTCGGAAAGAGCGAACCCGGAGGGTCCAGTTGCATGTGGGGCTGCATAAAGGCTCCCCTGGGGAGTTCACTTGTACCCAAAGCCTTCCTTTGGGGGCACTTTTGGATGGGTGAATGCGGCTTGAAACGCTTTTTCTGTGGCCCGAGTTTTCAGTCTTCTGCCATGCTGGCTAGTGATATATTTAGGGTTGCTCGGAAACAGCGAACCCAGAGGGTCCCGTTGCATGTGGGGCAGCGTAAAGGCTCCCCTGGGGAGTTCATTGTACCCAAAGCCTTCCTTTGGGGGCACTTTTAAATGGGCGAAAGGGGCTTGGAAAGCGTTTTCTGGGGCCCTATTTTTCAGTCGTCTGCCATGTGGGCCAGGGCTATGTTTACTGTTGCTCAGAAAGAGCGAACCTGGAGGGTCCAGTTGCATGTGGGGCTGCATAAAGGCTCCCCTGGGGAGTTCAGTTGTACCCAAAGCCTTCCTTTGGGGGCACTTCTGGATGGGTGAATGGGGCTTGAAATGCTTTTTCTGTGGCCCGAGTTTTCAGTCTTCTGCCATGCTGGCTAGTGTTATATTAAGGGTTGCTCGGAAACAGCGAACCCGGAGGGTCCAGTTGCATGTGGGGCTGCGTAAAGGCTCCCCTGGGGAGTTCACTTGTACCCAAAGCCTCCCTCTGGGGGCACATTTAAATGGGCGAAAGGGCGTTGGAAAGCGTTTTCTGTGGCCCGATTTTTCAGTCGTCTGCCATGCGGGCCAGGGCTATGTTTACTGTTGCTCAGAAAGAGCGAACCCGGAGGGTCCAGTTGCATGTGGGGCTGCATAAAGGCTCCCCTGGGGAGTTCACTTGTACCCAAAGCCTTCCTTTGGGGGCACTTTTGGATGGGTGAATGCGGCTTGAAACGCTTTTTCTGTGGCCCGATTTTTCAGTCTTCTGCCATGCTGGCTAGTGATATATTTAGGGTTGCTCGGAAACAGCGAACCCGGAGGGTCCCGTTGCATGTGGGGCAGCGTAAAGGCTCCCCTGGGGAGTTCATTGTACCCAAAGCCTTCCTTTGGGGGCACTTTTAAATGGGCGAAAGGGGCTTGGAAAGCGTTTTCTGGGGCCCTATTTTTCAGTCGTCTGCCATGTGGGCCAGGGCTATGTTTACTGTTGCTCAGAAAGAGCGAACCTGGAGGGTCCAGTTGCATGTGGGGCTGCATAAAGGCTCCCCTGGGGAGTTCACTTGTACCCAAAGCCTTCCTTTGGGGGCACTTTTGGATGGGTGAATGGGGCTTGAAACTCTTTTTCTGTGGCCCGAGTTTTCAGTCTTCTGCCATGCTGTCAAGAGTTATATTTAGGGTTGCTCGGAAAGAGCGAACCCGGAGGGTCCAGTTGCATGTGGGGCTGCATAAAGGCTCCCCTGGGGAGTTCACTTGTACCCAAAGCCTTCCTTTGGGGGCACTTCTGGATGGGTGAATGGGGCTTGTATCGCGTTTTCTGGGGCCCGATTTTTCAGTCGTCTGCCATGCAGGCCAGGGTTATATTTAGGGTTGCTGAGAAAGAGCGAATACAGAGGTTCCAGTTGCATGTGGGGCTGCATAAAGGCTCCCCTGGGGAGTTCACTTGTACCCAAAGCCTTCCTCTGGGGGCACTTTTAAATGGGCGAAAGGGGCTTGGAAAGCGTTTTCTGGGGCCCGATTTTTCAGTCGTCTGCCATGCGGGCCAGGGATATGTTAACATTTGCTCGGAAAGAGCGAACCCTAAGGGTCCAGTTGCATGTGGGGCTGCATAAAGGCTCCCCTGGGGAGTTCAGATGTACCCAAAGCCTTCCTTTGGAGGCACTTTTGGATGGTCCAAGGGGAATCGCATTGCGTTTTCTGAGGCCCACTTTTTCAGTCTTCTCCCATTGCGCAGAGGGCTATATTTAGGCTTGCGGTGAAAGAGTGAACCCGGAAGGGTCGAGTTGCATGTGGGGCTGCATAAAGGCTCCCCTGGGGAGTTCACTTGTTCCCAAAGCCTTCCTTTGGGGGCACTTCTGGATGGGTGAATGGGGCTTGTATCGCGTTTTCTGGGGCCCGATTTTTCAGTCGTCTGCCATGCAGGCCAGGGTTATATTTAGGGTTGCTGAGAAAGAGCGAACCCGGAGGGTCCAGTTGCATGTGGGGCTGCATAAAGGCTCCCCTGGGGAGTTCACTTGTACCCAAAGCCTTCCTTTGGGGGCACTTCTGGATGGGTGAATGGGGCTTGAAACGCTTTTTCTGTGGCCCGAGTTTTCAGTCGTATGCTATGTTGGCTAGTGATATATTTAGGGTTGCTCGGAAACAGCGAACCCGGAGGGTCCCGTTGCATGTGGGGCAGTGTAAAGGCTCCCCTGGGGAGTTCATTGTACCCAAAGCCTTCCTTTGGGGGCACTTTTGAATGGGCGAAAGGGGCTTGGAAAGCGTTTTCTGGGGCCCTATTTTTCAGTCGTCTGCCATGCGGGCCAGGGCTATGTTTACTGTTGCTCAGAAAGAGCGAACCTGGAGGGTCCAGTTGCATGTGGGGCTGCATAAAGGCTCCCCTGGGGAGTTCACTTGTGCCCAAAGCCTTCCTTTGGGGGCACTTTTGGATGGGTGAATGGGGCTTGAAACTCTTTTTCTGTGGCCCGAGTTTTCAGTCTTCTGCCATGCTGTCAAGAGTTATATTTAGGGTTGCTCGGAAAGAGCGAACCCGGAGGGTCCAGTTGCATGTGGGGCTGCATAAAGGCTCCCCTGGGGAGTTCAGATGTACCCAAAGCCTTCCTTTGGAGGCACTTTTGGATGGTCCAAAAGGAATCGCAATGCGTTTTCTGAGGCCCACTTTTTCAGTCTTCTCCCATTGCGCAGAGGGCTATATTTAGGCTTGCGGTGAAAGAGTGAACCCGGAAGGGTCGAGTTACATGTGGGGCTGCATAAAGGCTCCCCTGGGGAGTTCACTTGTACCCAAAGCCTTCCTTTGGGGGCACTTCTGGATGGGTGAATGGGGCTTGTATCGCGTTTTCTGGGGCCCGATTTTTCAGTCGTCTGCCATGCAGGCCAGGGTTATATTTAGGGTTGCTGAGAAAGAGCGAATACAGAGGTTCCAGTTGCATGTGGGGCTGCATAAAGGCTCCCCTGGGGAGTTCACTTGTACCCAAAGCCTTCCTCTGGGGGCACTTTTAAATGGGCGAAAGGGGCTTGGAAAGCGTTTTCTGGGGCCCGATTTTTCAGTCCTCTGCCATGCGGGCCAGGGCTATGTTAACATTTGCTCTGAAAGAGCGAACCCTAAGGGTCCAGTTGCATGTGGGGCTGCATAAAGGCTCCCCTGGGGAGTTCAGATGTACCCAAAGCCTTCCTTTGGAGGCACTTTTGGATGGTCCAAGGGGAATCGCATTGCGTTTTCTGAGGCCCACTTTTTCCGTCTTCTCCCATTGCGCAGAGGGCTATATTTAGGCTTGCGGTGAAAGAGTGAACCCGGAAGGGTCGAGTTGCATGTGGGGCTGCATAAAGGCTCCCCTGGGGAGTTCACTTGTACCCAAAGCCTTCCTTTGGGGGCACTTCTGGATGGGTGAATGGGGCTTGTATCACGTTTTCTGGGGCCCGATTTTTCAGTCGTCTGCCATGCAGGCCAGGGTTATATTTAGGGTTGCTGAGAAAGAGCGAACCCGGAGGGTCCAGTTGCATGTGGGGCTGCATAAAGGCTCCCCTGGGGAGTTCACTTGTACCCAAAGCCTTCCTTTGGGGGCACTTCTGGATGGGTGAATGGGGCTTGAAACGCTTTTTCTGTGGCCCGAGTTTTCAGTCGTATGCCATGCTGGCTAGTGTTATATTTAGGGTTGCTCGGAAACAGCGAACCCGGTTGGTCCATTTGCATGTGGGGCTGCGTAAAGGCTCCCCTGGGGAGTTCACTTGTACCCAACGCCTTCCTCTGGGGGCACTTTTAAATGGGCGAAAGGGGCTTGGAAAGCGTTTTCTGGGGCCCGAGTTTTCAGTCGTCTCCCATGCCGGCTAGGGTTATGTTTAGTGTTGCTCGGAAAGAGCGAACCCGGAGGGTCCAGTTGCATGTGGGGCTGCATAAAGGCTCCCCTGGGGAGTTCAGTTGTACCCAAAGCCTTCCTTTGGGGGCACTTCTGGATGGGTGAATGGGGCTTGAAATGCTTTTTCTGTGGCCCGAGTTTTCAGTCTTCTGCCATGCTGGCTAGTGTTATATTAAGGGTTGCTCGGAAACAGCGAACCCGGAGGGTCCAGTTGCATGTGGGGCTGCGTAAAGGCTCCCCTGGGGAGTTCACTTGTACCCAAAGCCTCCCTCTGGGGGCACATTTAAATGGGCGAAAGGGCGTTGGAAAGCGTTTTCTGTGGCCCGATTTTTCAGTCGTCTGCCATGCGGGCCAGGGCTATGTTTACTGTTGCTCAGAAAGAGCGAACCCGGAGGGTCCAGTTGCATGTGGGGCTGCATAAAGGCTCCCCTGGGGAGTTCACTTGTACCCAAAGCCTTCCTTTGGGGGCACTTTTGGATGGGTGAATGCGGCTTGAAACGCTTTTTCTGTGGCCCGAGTTTTCAGTCTTCTGCCATGCTGGCTAGTGATATATTTAGGGTTGCTCGGAAACAGCGAACCCGGAGGGTCCCGTTGCATGTGGGGCAGCGTAAAGGCTCCCCTGGGGAGTTCATTGTACCCAAAGCCTTCCTTTGGGGGCACTTTTAAATGGGCGAAAGGGGCTTGGAAAGCGTTTTCTGGGGCCCTATTTTTCAGTCGTCTGCCATGTGGGCCAGGGCTATGTTTACTGTTGCTCAGAAAGAGCGAACCTGGAGGGTCCAGTTGCATGTGGGGCTGCATAAAGGCTCCCCTGGGGAGTTCACTTGTACCCAAAGCCTTCCTTTGGGGGCACTTTTGGATGGGTGAATGGGGCTTGAAACTCTTTTTCTGTGGCCCGAGTTTTCAGTCTTCTGCCATGCTGTCAAGAGTTATATTTAGGGTTGCTCGGAAAGAGCGAACCCGGAGGGTCCAGTTGCATGTGGGGCTGCATAAAGGCTCCCCTGGGGAGTTCACTTGTACCCAAAGCCTTCCTTTGGGGGCACTTCTGGATGGGTGAATGGGGCTTGTATCGCGTTTTCTGGGGCCCGATTTTTCAGTCGTCTGCCATGCAGGCCAGGGTTATATTTAGGGTTGCTGAGAAAGAGCGAATACAGAGGTTCCAGTTGCATGTGGGGCTGCATAAAGGCTCCCCTGGGGAGTTCACTTGTACCCAAAGCCTTCCTCTGGGGGCACTTTTAAATGGGCGAAAGGGGCTTGGAAAGCGTTTTCTGGGGCCCGATTTTTCAGTCGTCTGCCATGCGGGCCAGGGATATGTTAACATTTGCTCGGAAAGAGCGAACCCTAAGGGTCCAGTTGCATGTGGGGCTGCATAAAGGCTCCCCTGGGGAGTTCAGATGTACCCAAAGCCTTCCTTTGGAGGCACTTTTGGATGGTCCAAGGGGAATCGCATTGCGTTTTCTGAGGCCCACTTTTTCAGTCTTCTCCCATTGCGCAGAGGGCTATATTTAGGCTTGCGGTGAAAGAGTGAACCCGGAAGGGTCGAGTTGCATGTGGGGCTGCATAAAGGCTCCCCTGGGGAGTTCACTTGTTCCCAAAGCCTTCCTTTGGGGGCACTTCTGGATGGGTGAATGGGGCTTGTATCGCGTTTTCTGGGGCCCGATTTTTCAGTCGTCTGCCATGCAGGCCAGGGTTATATTTAGGGTTGCTGAGAAAGAGCGAACCCGGAGGGTCCAGTTGCATGTGGGGCTGCATAAAGGCTCCCCTGGGGAGTTCACTTGTACCCAAAGCCTTCCTTTGGGGGCACTTCTGGATGGGTGAATGGGGCTTGAAACGCTTTTTCTGTGGCCCGAGTTTTCAGTAGTATGCTATGTTGGCTAGTGATATATTTAGGGTTGCTCGGAAACAGCGAACCCGGAGGGTCCATTTGCATGTGGGGCTGCGTAAAGGCTCCCCTGGGGAGTTCACTTGTACCCAACGCCTTCCTCTGGGGGCACTTTTAAATGGGCGAAAGGGGCTTGGAAAGCGTTTTCTGGGTCCCGAGTTTTCAGTCGTCTCCCATGCCGGCTAGGGTTATGTTTAGTGTTGCTCGGAAAGAGCGAACCCGGAGGGTCCAGTTGCATGTGGGGCTGCATAAAGGCTCCCCTGGGGAGTTCAGTTGTACCCAAAGCCTTCCTTTGGGGGCACTTCTGGATGGGTGAATGGGGCTTGAAATGCTTTTTCTGTGGCCCGAGTTTTCAGTCTTCTGCCATGCTGGCTAGTGTTATATTAAGGGTTGCTCAGAAAGAGCGAACCCGGAGGGTCCAGTTGCATGTGGGGCTGCGTAAAGGCTCCCCTGGGGAGTTCACTTGTACCCAAAGCCTCCCTCTGGGGGCACATTTAAATGGGCGAAAGGGCGTTGGAAAGCGTTTTCTGTGGCCCGATTTTTCAGTCGTCTGCCATGCGGGCCAGGGATATGTTTACTGTTGCTCAGAAAGAGCGAACCCGGAGGGTCCAGTTGCATGTGGGGCTGCATAAAGGCTCCCCTGGGGAGTTCAGTTGTACCCAAAGCCTTCCTTTGGGGGCACTTCTGGATGGGTGAATGGGGCTTGAAACTCTTTTTCTGTGGCCCGAGTTTTCAGTCTTCTGCCATGCTGTCAAGAGTTATATTTAGGGTTGCTCGGAAAGAGCGAACCCGGAGGGTCCAGTTGCATGTGGGGCTGCGTAAATGCTCCCCTGGGGAGTTCACTTGTACCCAAAGCCTTCCTCTGGGGGCACATTTATATGGGCTAAAGGGGCTTGGAAAGCGTTTTCTGGGGCCCTATTTTTCAGTCGTCTGCCATGCGGGCCAGGCTATGTTTACTGTTGCTCAGAAAGAGCGAACCCGGAGGGTCCAGTTGCATGTGGGGCTGCATAAAGGCTCCCCTGGGGAGTTCACTTGTACCCAAAGCCTTCCTTTGGGGGCACTTTTGGATGGGTGAATGGGGCTTGAAACTCTTTTTCTGTGGCCCGAGTTTTCAGTCGTATGCCATGCTGTCAAGAGTTATATTTAGGGTTGCTCGGAAAGAGCGAACCCGGAGGGTCCAGTTGCATGTGGGGCTGCATAAAGGCTCCCCTGGGGAGTTCAGTTGTACCCAAAGCCTTCCTTTGGGGGCACTTCTGGATGGGTGAATGCGGCTTGAAACGCTTTTTCTGTGGCCCGAGTTTTCAGTCTTCTGCCATGCTGGCTAGTGATATATTAAGGGTTGCTCGGAAACAGCGAACCCGGAGGGTCCAGTTGCATGTGGGGCTGCGTAAAGGCTCCCCTGGGGAGTTCACTTGTACCCAAAGCCTCCCTCTGGGGGCACATTTAAATGGGCGAAAGGGGCTTGGAAAGCGTTTTCTGGGGCCCGATTTTTCAGTCGTCTGCCATGCGGGCCAGGGATATGTTTACTGTTGCTCAGAAAGAGCGAACCCGGAGGGTCCAGTTGCATGTGGGGCTGCATAAAGGCTCCCCTGGGGAGTTCACTTGTACCCAAAGCCTTCCTTTGGGGGCACTTTTGGATGGGTGAATGGGGCTTGAAACTCTTTTTCTGTGGCCCGAGTTTTCAGTCTTCTGCCATGCTGTCAAGAGTTATATTTAGGGTTGCTCGGAAAGAGCGAACCCGGAGGGTCCAGTTGCATGTGGGGCTGCATAAAGGCTCCCCTGGGGAGTTCACTTGTACCCAGAGCCTTCCTTTGGGGGCACTTCTGGATGGGTGAATGCGGCTTGAAACTCTTTTTCTGTGGCCCGAGTTTTCAGTCGTCTGCCATGCGGGCCAGGGCTATGTTTACTGTTGCTCAGAAATAGCGAACCCGTAGGGTCCAGTTGCATGTGGGGCTGCGTAAAGGCTCCCCTGGGGAGTTCACTTGTACCCAACGCCTTCCTCTGGGGGCACTTTTAAATGGGCGAAAGGGCGTTGGAAAGCGTTTTCTGTGGCCCGAGTTTTCAGTCTTCTGCCATGCTGTCAAGAGTTATATTTAGGGTTGCTCGGAAAGAGCGAACCCGGAGGGTCCAGTTGCATGTGGGGCTGCATAAAGGCTCCCCTGGGGAGTTCAGATGTACCCAAAGCCTTCCTTTGGAGGCACTTTTGGATGGTCCAAAGGGAATCGCAATGCGTTTTCTGAGGCCCAATTTTCAGTCTTCTCCATTGCGCAGAGGGCTATATTTAGGCTTGCGGTGAAAGAGTGAACCCGGAAGGGTCGACTTGCATGTGGGGCTGCGTAAAGGCTCCCCTGGGGAGTTCACTTGTACCCAAAGCCTTCCTCTGGGGGCACTTTTAAATGGGCGAAAGGGGCTTGGAAAGCGTTTTCTGGGGCCCGATTTTTCAGTCGTCTGCCATGCGGGCCAGGGCTATGTTAACTTTTGCTCGGAAAGAGCGAACCCGGAGGGTCCAGTTGCATGTGGGGCTGCATAAAGGCTCCCCTGGGGAGTTCACTTGTACCCAAAGCCTTCCTTTGGGGGCACTTTTGGATGGGTGAATGGGGCTTGAAACTCTTTTTCTGTGGCCCGAGTTTTCAGTCTTCTGCCATGCTGTCAAGAGTTATATTTAGGGTTGCTCGGAAAGAGCGAACCCGGAGGGTCCAGTTGCATGTGGGGCTGCATAAAGGCTCCCCTGGGGAGTTCAGTTGTACCCAAAGCCTTCCTTTGGGGGCACTTCTGGATGGGTGAATGCGGCTTGAAACGCTTTTTCTGTGGCCCGAGTTTTCAGTCTTCTGCCATGCTGGCTAGTGATATATTTAGGGTTGCTCGGAAACAGCGAACCCGGAGGGTCCTGTTGCATGTGGGGCTGCGTAAAGGCTCCCCTGGGGAGTTCACTTGTACCCAAAGCCTTCCTCTGGGGGCACTTTTAAATGGGCGAAAGGGGCTTGGAAAGCGTTTTCTGGGGCCCGATTTTTCAGTCGTCTGCCATGCGGGCCAGGGCTATGTTAACTTTTGCTCGGAAAGAGCGAACCCCGAGGTTCCAGTTGCATGTGGGGCTGCATAAAGGCTCCCCTGGGGAGTTCACTTGTACCCAAAGCCTTCCTTTGGGGGCACTTCTGGATGGGTGAATGCGGCTTGAAACGCTTTTTCTGTGGCCCGAGTTTTCAGTCTTCTGCCATGCTGGCTGGTGATATATTAAGGGTTGCTCGGAAACAGCGAACCCGGAGGGTCCAGTTGCATGTGGGGCTGCGTAAAGGCTCCCCTGGGGAGTTCACTTGTACCCAAAGCCTCCCTCTGGGGGCACATTTAAATGGGTGAAAGGGGCTTGGAAATCGTTTTCTGTGGCCCGATTTTTCAGTCGTCTGCCATGCGGGCCAGGGCTATGTTTACTGTTGCTCAGAAATAGCGAACCCGTAGGGTCCAGTTGCATGTGGGGCTGCATAAAGGCTCCCCTGGGGAGTTCACTTGTACCCAAAGCCTTCCTTTGGGGGCACTTTTGGATGGGTGAATGGGGCTTGAAACGCTTTTTCTGTGGCCCGAGTTTTCAGTCTTCTGCCATGCTGTCAAGAGTTATATTTAGGGTTGCTCGGAAACAGCGAACCCGGAGGGTCCCGTTGCATGTGGGGCTGCATAAAGGCTCCCCTGGGGAGTTCAGTTGTACCCAAAGCCTTCCTTTGGGGGCACTTCTGGATGGGTGAATGCGGCTTGAAACGCTTTTTCTGGGTCCCGAGTTTTCAGTCGTCTCCCATGCCGCCTAGGGCTATGTTTAGTGTTGCTCGGAAAGAGCGAACCCGGAGGGTCCAGTTGCATGTGGGGCTGCATAAAGGCTCCCCTGGGGAGTTCACTTGTACCCAAAGCCTTCCTTTGGGGGCACTTCTGGATGGGTGAATGTGGCTTGAAACGCTTTTTCTGTGGCCCGAGTTTTCAGTCTTCTGCCATGTTGGCTAGTGTTATATTAAGGGTTGCTCAGAAAGAGCGAACCCGGAGGGTCCAGTTGCATGTGGGGCTGCATAAAGGCTCCCCTGGGGAGTTCACTTGTACCCAAAGCCTTCCTTTGGGGGCACTTCTGGATGGGTGAATGCGGCTTGAAACGCTTTTTCTGTGGCCCGAGTTTTCAGTCTTCTGCCATGCTGGCTGGTGATATATTAAGGGTTGCTCGGAAACAGCGAACCCGGAGGGTCCAGTTGCATGTGGGGCTGCGTAAAGGCTCCCCTGGGGAGTTCACTTGTACCCAAAGCCTCCCTCTGGGGGCACATTTAAATGGGTGAAAGGGGCTTGGAAATCGTTTTCTGTGGCCCGATTTTTCAGTCGTCTGCCATGCGGGCCAGGGCTATGTTTACTGTTGCTCAGAAATAGCGAACCCGTAGGGTCCAGTTGCATGTGGGGCTGCATAAAGGCTCCCCTGGGGAGTTCAGTTATACCCAAAGCCTTCCTTTGGGGGCACTTCTGGATGGGTGAATGCGACTTGAAACGCTTTTTCTGTGGCCCGAGTTTTCAGTCTTCTGCCATGCTGGCTAGTGATATATTTAGGGTTGCTCGGAAACAGCGAACCCGGAGGGTCCCGTTGCATGTGGGGCTGCGTAAAGGCTCCCCTGGGGAGTTCACTTGTACCCAAAGCCTTCCTTTGGGGGCACTTTTGAATGGGCTAAAGGGGCTTGGAAAGCGTTTTCTGTGGCCCTATTTTTCAGTCGTCTGCCATGCGGGCCAGGGCTATGTTTACTGTTGCTCAGAAAGAGCGAACCCGGAGGGTCCAGTTGCATGTGGGGCTGCATAAAGGCTCCCCTGGGGAGTTCACTTGTACCCAAAGCCTTCCTTTGGGGGCACTTTTGGATGGGTGAATGGTGCTTGGAACTCTATTTCTGTGGCCCGAGTTTTCAGTATTCTGCCATGCTGTCAAGAGTTATATTTAGGGTTGCTCGGAAAGAGCGAACCAGGAGGGTCCAGTTGCATGTGGGGCTGCATAAAGGCTCCCCTGGGGAGTTCAGATGTACCCAAAGCCTTCCTTTGGAGGCACTTTTGGATGGTCCAAAGGGAATCGCAATGCGTTTTCTGAGGCCCAATTTTCAGTCTTCTCCCATTGCGCAGAGGGCTATATTTAGGCCTGCGGTGAAAGAGTGAACCCGGAAGGGTCGACTTGCATGTGGGGCTTCGTAAAGGCTCCCCTGGGGAGTTCACTTGTACCCAAAGCCTTCCTCTGGGGGCACTTTTAAATGGGCGAATGGGGCTTGGAAAGCGTTTTCTGGGTCCCGAGTTTTCAGTCGTCTCCCATGCCGCCTAGGGCTATGTTTAGTGTTGCTCGGAAAGAGCGAACCCGGAGGGTCCAGTTGCATGTGGGGCTGCATAAAGGCTCCCCTGGGGAGTTCACTTGTACCCAAAGCCTTCCTTTGGGGGCACTTCTGGATGGGTGAATGTGGCTTGAAACGCTTTTTCTGTGGCCCGAGTTTTCAGTCTTCTGCCATGTTGGCTAGTGTTATATTAAGGGTTGCTCAGAAAGAGCGAACCCGGAGGGTCCAGTTGCATGTGGGGCTGCATAAAGGCTCCCCTGGGGAGTTCACTTGTACCCAAAGCCTTCCTTTGGGGGCACTTTTGGATGGGTGAATGGGGCTTGAAACTCTTTTTCTGTGGCCCGAGTTTTCAGTCTTCTGCCATGCTGTCAAGAGTTATATTTAGGGTTGCTCGGAAAGAGCGAACCCGGAGGGTCCAGTTGCATGTGGGGCTGCATAAAGGCTCCCCTGGGGAGTTCACTTGTACCCAAAGCCTTCCTTTGGGGGTACTTCTGGATGGGCTAATGGGGCTTGAAACGCTTTTTCTGGGGCCCGAGTTTTCATTCTTCTGCCATGCTGGCTAGTGTTATATTAAGGGTTGCTCGGAAACAGCAAACCCAGAGGGTCCCGTTGCATGTGGGGCTGCATAAAGGCTCCCCTGGGGAGTTCACTTGTACCCAAAGCCTTCCTTTGGGGGCACTTTTAAATGGGCGAAAGGGGCTTGGAAAGCGTTTTCTGGGGCCCGATTTTTCAGTCGTCTGCCATGCGGGCCAGGGCTATGTTAACTTTTGCTCGGAAACAGCGAATCCGGAGGGTCCAGTTGCATGTGGGGCTGCATAAAGGCTCCCCTGGGGAGTTCACTTGTACCCAAAGCCTTCCTTTGGGGGCACTTTTGGATGGGTGAATGGGGCTTGAAACTCTTTTTCTGTGGCCCGAGTTTTCAGTCTTCTGCCATGCTGTCAAGAGTTATATTTAGGGTTGCTCGGAAAGAGCGAACCCGGAGGGTCCAGTTGCATGTGGGGCTGCATAAAGGCTCCCCTGGGGAGTTCAGTTGTACCCAAAGCCTTCCTTTGGGGGCACTTCTGGATGGGTGAATGTGGCTTGAAACGCTTTTTCTGTGGCCCGAGTTTTCAGTCTTCTGCCATGCTGGCTAGTGATATATTTAGGGTTGCTCGGACACAGCGAACCCGGAGGGTCCCGTTGCATGTGGGGCTGCGTAAAGGCTCTCCTGGGGAGTTCATTGTACCCAAAGCCTTCCTTTGGGGGCACTTTTGAATGGGCGAAAGGGGCTTGGAAAGCGTTTTCTGGGGCCCTATTTTTCAGTCGTCTGCCATGCGGGCCAGGGCTATGTTTACTGTTGCTCAGAAAGAGCGAACCTGGAGGGTCCAGTTGCATGTGGGGCTGCATAAAGGCTCCCCTGGGGAGTTCACTTGTACCCAAAGCCTTCCTTTGGGGGCACTTTTGGATGGGTGAATGGTGCTTGAAACTCTTTTTCTGTGGCCCGAGTTTTCAGTCTTCTGCCATGCTGTCAAGAGTTATATTTAGGGTTGCTCGGAAAGAGCGAACCCGGAGGGTCCAGTTGCATGTGGGGCTGCATAAAGGCTCCCCTGGGGAGTTCAGATGTACCCAAAGCCTTCCTTTGGAGGCACTTTTGGATGGTCCAAAAGGAATCGCAATGCGTTTTCTGAGGCCCACTTTTTCAGTGTTCTCCCATTGCGCAGAGGGCTATATTTAGGCTTGCGGTGAAAGAGTGGACCCGGAAGGGTCGACTTGCATGTGGGGCTGCGTAAAGGCTCCCCTGGGGAGTTCACTTGTACCCAAAGCCTTCCTCTGGGGGCACTTTTAAATGGGCGAAAGGGGCTTGGAAAGCGTTTTCTGGGGCCCGATTTTTCAGTCGTCTGCCATGCGGGCCAGGGATATGTTAACATTTGCTCGGAAAGAGCGAACCCGGAGGGTCCAGTTGCATGTGGGGCTGCATAAAGGCTCCCCTGGGGAGTTCAGATGTACCCAAAGCCTTCCTTTGGAGGCACTTTTGGATGGTCCAAGGGGAATCGCATTGCGTTTTCTGAGGCCCACTTTTTCCGTCTTCTCCCATTGCGCAGAGGGCTATATTTAGGCTTGCGGTGAAAGAGTGAACCTGGAAGGGTCGAGTTGCATGTGGGGCTGCATAAAGGCTCCCCTGGGGAGTTCACTTGTACCCAAAGCCTTCCTTTGGGGGCACTTCTGGATGGGTGAATGGGGCTTGTATCGCGTTTTCTGGGGCCCGATTTTTCAGTCGTCTGTCATGCAGGCCAGGGTTATATTTAGGGTTGCTGAGAAAGAGCGAATACAGAGGTTCCAGTTGCATGTAGGGCTGCATAAAGGCTCCCCTGGGGAGTTCAGTTGTACCCAAAGCCTTCCTTTGGGGGCACTTCTGGATGGGTGAATGGGGCTTGAAACTCTTTTTCTGTGGCCCGAGTTTTCAGTCTTCTGCCATGCTGTCAAGAGTTATATTTAGGGTTGCTCGGAAAGAGCGAACCCGGAGGGTCCAGTTGCATGTGGGGCTGCATAAAGGCTCCCCTGGGGAGTTCAGTTGTACCCAAAGCCTTCCTTTGGGGGCACTTCTGGATGGGTGCATGCGGCTTGAAACGCTTTTTCTGTGGCCCGAGTTTTCAGTCTTCTGCCATGCTGGCTAGTGATATATTAAGGGTTGCTCGGAAACAGCGAACCCGGAGGGTCCAGTTGCATGTGGGGCTGCGTAAAGGCTCCCCTGGGGAGTTCACTTGTACCCAAAGCCTCCCTCTGGGGGCACATTTAAATGGGTGAAAGGGGCTTGGAAAGCGTTTTCTGTGGCCCGATTTTTCAGTCGTCTGCCATGCGGGCCAGGGTTATGTTTACTGTTGCTCAGAAAGAGCGAACCCGGAGGGTCCAGTTGCATGTGGGGCTGCATAAAGGCTCCCCTGGGGAGTTCACTTGTACCCAAAGCCTTCCTTTGGGGGCACTTTTGGATGTGTGAATGGGGCTTGAAACTCTTTTTCTGTGGCCCGAGTTTTCAGTCTTCTGCCATGCGGGCCAGGGTTATGTTTACTGTTGCTCAGAAAGAGCGAACCTGGAGGGTCCAGTTGCATGTGGGGCTGCATAAAGGCTCCCCTGGGGAGTTCAGATGTACCCAAAGCCTTCCTTTGGGGGCACTTTTGGATGGGTGAATGCGGCTTGAAATGCTTTTTCTGTGGCCCGAGTTTTCAGTCTTCTGCCATGCTGGCTAGTGATATATTTAGGGTTGCTCGGAAACAGCGAACCCGGAGGATCCCGTTGCATGTGGGGCTGCGTAAAGGCTCCCCTGGGGAGTTCACTTGTACCCAAAGCCTTCCTTTGGGGGCACTTTTAAATGGGCGAAAGGGGCTTGTAATGCGTTTTCTGGGGCCCGATTTTTCAGTCGTCTGCCATGCGGGCCAGGGCTATGTTAACTTTTGCTCGGAAAGAGCGAACCCGGAGGGTCCAGTTGCATGTGGGGCTGCATAAAGGCTCCCCTGGGGAGTTCACTTGTACCCAAAGCCTTCCTTTGGGGGCACTTCTGGATGGGTGAATGCGGCTTGAAACGCTTTTTCTGTGGCCCGAGTTTTCAGTCTTCTGCCATGCTGTCAAGAGTTATATTTAGGGTTGCTCGGAAAGAGCGAACCCGGAGGGTCCAGTTGCATGTGGGGCTGCATAAAGGCTCCCCTGGGGAGTTCAGTTGTACCCAAAGCCTTCCTTTGGGGGCATTTCTGGATGGGTGAATGCGGCTTGAAACGCTTTTTCTGTGGCCCGAGTTTTCAGTCTTCTGCCATGCTGGCTAGTGATATATTTAGGGTTGCTCGGAAACAGCGAACCCGGAGGGTCCCGTTGCATGTAGGGCTGCGTAAAGGCTCCCCTGGGGAGTTCATTGTACCCAAAGCCTTCCTTTGGGGGCACTTTTGAATGGGCTAAAGGGGCTTGGAAAGCGTTTTCTGGGGCCCTATTTTTCAGTCGTCTGCCATGCGGGCCAGGCTATGTTTACTGTTGCTCAGAAAGAGCGAACCCGGAGGGTCCAGTTGCATGTGGGGCTGCATAAAGGCTCCCCTGGGGAGTTCACTTGTACCCAAAGCCTTCCTTTGGGGGCACTTTTGGATGGGTGAATGGGGCTTGAAACTCTTTTTCTGTGGCCCGAGTTTTCAGTCTTCTGCCATGCTGTCAAGAGTTATATTTAGGGTTGCTCGGAAAGAGCGAACCCGGAGGGTCCAGTTGCATGTGGGGCTGCATAAAGGCTCCCCTGGGGAGTTCAGATGTACCCAAAGCCTTCCTTTGGAGGCACTTTTGGATGGTCCAAAGGGAATCGCAATGCGTTTTCTGAGGCCCAATTTTCAGTCTTCTCCCATTGCGCAGAGGGCTATATTTAGGCTTGCGGTGAAAGAGTGAACCCGGAAGGGTCGACTTGCATGTGGGGCTGCGTAAAGGCTCCCCTGGGGAGTTCACTTGTACCCAAAGCCTTCCTTTGGGGGCACTTTTAAATGGGCGAAAGGGGCTTGTAATGCGTTTTCTGGGGCCCGATTTTTCAGTCGTCTGCCATGCAGGCCAGGGCTATGTTAACTTTTGCTCGGAAAGAGCGAACCCGGAGGGTCCAGTTGCATGTGGGGCTGCATAAAGGCTCCCCTGGGGAGTTCACTTGTACCCAAAGCCTTCCTTTGGGGGCACTTTTAAATGGGCGAAAGGGGCTTGGAAAGCGTTTTCTGGGGCCCGATTTTTCAGTCGTCTGCCATGCGGGCCAGGGCTATGTTAACTTTTGCTCGGAAAGAGCGAACCCGGAGGGTCCAGTTGCATGTGGGGCTGCATAAAGGCTCCCCTGGGGAGTTCACTTGTACCCAAAGCCTTCCTTTGGGGTCACTTCTGGATGGGTGAATGTGGCTTGAAACGCTTTTTCTGTGGCCCGAGTTTTCAGTATTCTGCCATGTTGGCTAGTGTTATATTAAGGGTTGCTCAGAAAGAGTGAACCCGGAGGGTCCAGTTGCATGTGGGGCTGCATAAAGGCTCCCCTGGGGAGTTCACTTGTACCCAAAGCCTTCCTTTGGGGGCACTTTTGGATGGGTGATTGGGGCTTGAAACTCTTTTTCTGTGGCCCGAGTTTTCAGTCTTCTGCCATGCTGTCAGGAGTTATATTTAGGGTTGCTCGGAAAGAGCGAACCCGGAGGGTCCAGTTGCATGTGGGGCTGCATAAAGGCTCCCCTGGGGAGTTCAGTTGTACCCAAAGCCTTCCTTTGGGGGCACTTCTGGATGGGTGAATGCGGCTTGAAACGCTTTTTCTGTGGCCCGAGTTTTCAGTCTTCTGCCATGCTGGCTAGTGATATATTAAGGGTTGCTCGGAAACAGCGAACCCGGAGGGTCCAGTTGCATGTCGGGCTGCGTAAAGGCTCCCCTGGGGAGTTCACTTGTACCCAAAGCCTCCCTCTGGGGGCACATTTAAATGGGCGAAAGGGGCTTGGAAAGCGTTTTCTGTGGCCCGATTTTTCAGTCGTCTGCCATGCGGGCCAGGGCTATGTTTAATGTTGCTCAGAAAGAGCGAACCCGGAGGGTCCAGTTGCATGTGGGGCTGCATAAAGGCTCCCCTGGGGAGTTCACTTGTACCCAAAGCCTTCCTTTGGGGGCACTTTTGGATGGGTGAATGGGGCTTGAAACTCTTTTTCTGTGGCCCGAGTTTTCAGTCTTCTGCCATGCTGTCAAGAGTTATATTTAGGGTTGCTCGGAAAGAGCGAACCCGGAGGGTCCAGTTGCATGTGGGGCTGCATAAAGGCTCCCCTGGGGAGTTCAGTTGTACCCAGAGCCTTCCTTTGGGGGCACTTCTGGATGGGTGAATGCGGCTTGAAACTCTTTTTCTGTGGCCCGAGTTTTCAGTCTTCTGCCATGCTGGCTAGTGATATATTAAGGGTTGCTCGGAAACAGCGAACCCGGAAGGTCCAGTTGCATGTGGGGCTGCATAAAGGCTCCCCTGGGGAGTTCAGTTGTACCCAAAGCCTTCCTTTGGGGGCACTTCTGGATGGGTGAATGCGGCTTGAAACGCTTTTTCTGTGGCCCGAGTTTTCAGTCTTCTGCCATGCTGGCTAGTGATATATTTAGGGTTGCTCGGACACAGCGAACCCGGAGGGTCCCGTTGCATGTGGGGCTGCGTAAAGGCTCCCCTGGGGAGTTCATTGTACCCAAAGCCTTCCTTTGGGGGCACTTTTGAATGGGCGAAAGGGGCTTGGAAAGCGTTTTCTGGGGCCCTATTTTTCAGTCGTCTGCCATGCGGGCCAGGGCTATGTTTACTGTTGCTCAGAAAGAGCGAACCCGGAGGGTCCAGTTGCATGTGGGGCTGCATAAAGGCTCCCCTGGGGAGTTCACTTGTACCCAAAGCCTTCCTTTGGGGGCACTTTTGGATGGGTGAATGGGGCTTGAAACTCTTTTTCTGTGGCCCGAGTTTTCAGTCTTCTGCCATGCTGTCAAGAGTTATATTTAGGGTTGCTCGGAAAGAGCGAACCCGGAGGGTCCAGTTGCATGTGGGGCTGCATAAAGGCTCCCCTGGGGAGTTCAGTTGTACCCAAAGCCTTCCTTTGGGGGCACTTCTGGATGGGTGCATGCGGCTTGAAACGCTTTTTCTGTGGCCCGAGTTTTCAGTCTTCTGCCATGCTGGCTAGTGATATATTAAGGGTTGCTCGGAAACAGCGAACCCGGAGGGTCCCGTTGCATGAGGGGCTGCGTAAAGGCTCCCCTGGGGAGTTCACTTGTACCCAAAGCCTCCCTCTGGGGGCACATTTAAATGGGTGAAAGGGGCTTGGAAAGCGTTTTCTGTGGCCCGATTTTTCAGTCGTCTGCCATGCGGGCCAGGGTTATGTTTACTGTTGCTCAGAAAGAGCGAACCCGGAGGGTCCAGTTGCATGTGGGGCTGCATAAAGGCTCCCCTGGGGAGTTCACTTGTACCCAAAGCCTTCCTTTGGGGGCACTTTTGGATGTGTGAATGGGGCTTGAAACTCTTTTTCTGTGGCCCGAGTTTTCAGTCTTCTGCCATGCGGGCCAGGGTTATGTTTACTGTTGCTCAGAAAGAGCGAACCCGGAGGGTCCAGTTGCATGTGGGGCTGCATAAAGGCTCCCCTGGGGAGTTCACTTGTACCCAAAGCCTTCCTTTGGGGGCACTTTTGGATGGGTGAATGCGGCTTGAAATGCTTTTTCTGTGGCCCGAGTTTTCAGTCTTCTGCCATGCTGGCTAGTGATATATTTAGGGTTGCTCGGAAACAGCGAACCCGGAGGATCCCGTTGCATGTGGGGCTGCGTAAAGGCTCCCCTGGGGAGTTCACTTGTACCCAAAGCCTTCCTTTGGGGGCACTTTTAAATGGGCGAAAGGGGCTTGTAATGCGTTTTCTGGGGCCCGATTTTTCAGTCGTCTGCCATGCGGGCCAGGGCTATGTTAACTTTTGCTCGGAAAGAGCGAACCCGGAGGGTCCAGTTGCATGTGGGGCTGCGTAAAGGCTCCCCTGGGGAGTTCACTTGTACCCAAAGCCTTCCTTTGGGGGCACTTTTAAATGGGCGAAAGGGGCTTGAAACTCTTTTTCTGTGGCCCGAGTTTTCAGTCTTCTGCCATGCTGTCAAGAGTTATATTTAGGGTTGCTCGGAAAGAGCGAACCCGGAGGGTCCAGTTGCATGTGGGGCTGCATAAAGGCTCCCCTGGGGAGTTCAGTTGTACCCAAAGCCTTCCTTTGGGGGCATTTCTGGATGGGTGAATGCGGCTTGAAACGCTTTTTCTGTGGCCCGAGTTTTCAGTCTTCTGCCATGCTGGCTAGTGATATATTTAGAATTGCTCGGAAACAGCGAACCCGGAGGGTCCCGTTGCATGTGGGGCTGCGTAAAGGCTCCCCTGGGGAGTTCATTGTACCCAAAGCCTTCCTTTGGGGGCACTTTTGAATGGGCTAAAGGGGCTTGGAAAGCGTTTTCTGGGGCCCTATTTTTCAGTCGTCTGCCATGCGGGCCAGGCTATGTTTACTGTTGCTCAGAAAGAGCGAACCCGGAGGGTCCAGTTGCATGTGGGGCTGCATAAAGGCTCCCCTGGGGAGTTCACTTGTACCCAAAGCCTTCCTTTGGGGGCACTTTTGGATGGGTGAATGGGGCTTGAAACTCTTTTTCTGTGGCCCGAGTTTTCAGTCTTCTGCCATGCTGTCAAGAGTTATATTTAGGGTTGCTCGGAAAGAGCGAACCCGGAGGGTCCAGTTGCATGTGGGGCTGCATAAAGGCTCCCCTGGGGAGTTCAGATGTACCCAAAGCCTTCCTTTGGAGGCACTTTTGGATGGTCCAAAGGGAATCGCAATGCGTTTTCTGAGGCCCAATTTTCAGTCTTCTCCATTGCGCAGAGGGCTATATTTAGGCTTGCGGTGAAAGAGTGAACCCGGAAGGGTCGACTTGCATGTGGGGCTGCGTAAAGGCTCCCCTGGGGAGTTCACTTGTACCCAAAGCCTTCCTCTGGGGGCACTTTTAAATGGGCGAAAGGGGCTTGTAATGCGTTTTCTGGGGCCCGATTTTTCAGTCGTCTGCCATGCGGGCCAGGGCTATGTTAACTTTTGCTCGGAAAGAGCGAACCCGGAGGGTCCAGTTGCATGTGGGGCTGCATAAAGGCTCCCCTGGGGAGTTCACTTGTACCCAAAGCCTTCCTTTGGGGGCACTTTTAAATGGGCGAAAGGGGCTTGGAAAGCGTTTTCTGGGGCCCGATTTTTCAGTCGTCTGCCATGCGGGCCAGGGCTATGTTAACTTTTGCTCGGAAAGAGCGAACCCGGAGGGTCCAGTTGCATGTGGGGCTGCATAAAGGCTCCCCTGGGGAGTTCACTTGTACCCAAAGCCTTCCTTTGGGGGCACTTCTGGATGGGTGAATGTGGCTTGAAACGCTTTTTCTGTGGCCCGAGTTTTCAGTATTCTGCCATGTTGGCTAGTGTTATATTAAGGGTTGCTCAGAAAGAGTGAACCCGGAGGGTCCAGTTGCATGTGGGGCTGCATAAAGGCTCCCCTGGGGAGTTCACTTGTACCCAAAGCCTTCCTTTGGGGGCACTTTTGGATGGGTGATTGGGGCTTGAAACTCTTTTTCTGTGGCCCGAGTTTTCAGTCTTCTGCCATGCTGTCAAGAGTTATATTTAGGGTTGCTCGGAAAGAGCGAACCCGGAGGGTCCAGTTGCATGTGGGGCTGCATAAAGGCTCCCCTGGGGAGTTCAGTTGTACCCAAAGCCTTCCTTTGGGGGCACTTCTGGATGGGTGAATGCGGCTTGAAACGCTTTTTCTGTGGCCCGAGTTTTCAGTCTTCTGCCATGCTGGCTAGTGATATATTAAGGGTTGCTCGGAAACAGCGAACCCGGAGGGTCCAGTTGCATGTCGGGCTGCGTAAAGGCTCCCCTGGGGAGTTCACTTGTACCCAAAGCCTCCCTCTGGGGGCACATTTAAATGGGTGAAAGGGGCTTGGAAAGCGTTTTCTGGGGCCCGATTTTTCAGTCGTCTGCCATGCGGGCCAGGGCTATGTTTAATGTTGCTCAGAAAGAGCGAACCCGGAGGGTCCAGTTGCATGTGGGGCTGCATAAAGGCTCCCCTGGGGAGTTCACTTGTACCCAAAGCCTTCCTTTGGGGGCACTTTTGGATGGGTGAATGGGGCTTGAAACTCTTTTTCTGTGGCCCGAGTTTTCAGTCTTCTGCCATGCTGTCAAGAGTTATATTTAGGGTTGCTCGGAAAGAGCGAACCCGGAGGGTCCAGTTGCATGTGGGGCTGCATAAAGGCTCCCCTGGGGAGTTCAGTTGTACCCAGAGCCTTCCTTTGGGGGCACTTCTGGATGGGTGAATGCGGCTTGAAACTCTTTTTCTGTGGCCCGAGTTTTCAGTCTTCTGCCATGCTGGCTAGTGATATATTAAGGGTTGCTCGGAAACAGCGAACCCGGAGGGTCCAGTTGCATGTGGGGCTGCATAAAGGCTCCCCTGGGGAGTTCAGTTGTACCCAAAGCCTTCCTTTGGGGGCACTTCTGGATGGGTGAATGCGGCTTGAAACGCTTTTTCTGTGGCCCGAGTTTTCAGTCTTCTGCCATGCTGGCTAGTGATATATTTAGGGTTGCTCGGACACAGCGAACCCGGAGGGTCCCGTTGCATGTGGGGCTGCGTAAAGGCTCCCCTGGGGAGTTCACTTGTACCCAAAGCCTTCCTTTGGGGGCACTTTTGAATGGGCGAAAGGGGCTTGGAAAGCGTTTTCTGGGGCCCTATTTTTCAGTCGTCTGCCATGCGGGCCAGGGCTATGTTTACTGTTGCTCAGAAAGAGCGAACCCGGAGGGTCCAGTTGCATGTGGGGCTGCATAAAGGCTCCCCTGGGGAGTTCACTTGTACCCAAAGCCTTCCTTTGGGGGCACTTTTGGATGGGTGAATGGGGCTTGAAACTCTTTTTCTGTGGCCCGAGTTTTCAGTCTTCTGCCATGCTGTCAAGAGTTATATTTAGGGTTGCTCGGAAAGAGCGAACCCGGAGGGTCCAGTTGCATGTGGGGATGCATAAAGGCTCCCCTGGGGAGTTCAGATGTACCCAAAGCCTTCCTTTGGAGGCACTTTTGGATGGTCCAAAGGGAATCGCAATGCGTTTTCTGAGGCCCAATTTTCAGTCTTCTCCCATTGCACAGAGGGCTATATTTAGGCTTGCGGTGAAAGAGTGAACCCGGAAGGGTCGACTTGCATGTGGGGCTGCGTAAAGGCTCCCCTGGGGAGTTCACTTGTACCCAAAGCCTTCCTCTGGGGGCACTTTTAAATGGGCGAAAGGGGCTTGGAATGCGTTTTCTGGGGCCCGATTTTTCAGTCGTCTGCCATGCGGGCCAGGGCTATGTTTAGTGTTGCTCGGAAAGAGCGAACCCGGAGGGTCCAGTTGCATGTGGGGCTGCATAAAGGCTCCCCTGGGGAGTTCACTTGTACCCAAAGCCTTCCTTTGGGGGCACTTTTGGATGGGTGAATGGGGCTTGAAACTCTTTTTCTGTGGCCCGAGTTTTCAGTCTTCTGCCATGCTGTCAAGAGTTATATTTAGGGTTGCTCGGAAAGAGCGAACCCGGAGGGTCCAGTTGCATGTGGGGCTGCATAAAGGCTCCCCTGGGGAGTTCAGTTGTACCCAAAGCCTTCCTTTGGGGGCACTTCTGGATGGGTGAATGCGGCTTGAAACGCTTTTTCTGTGGCCCGAGTTTTCAGTCTTCTGCCATGCTGGCTAGTGATATATTAAGGGTTGCTCGTAAACAGCGAACCCGGAGGGTCCAGTTGCATGTGGGGCTGCGTAAAGGCTCCCCTGGGGAGTTCACTTGTACCCAAAGCCTCCCTCTGGGGGCACATTTAAATGGGTGAAAGGGGCTTGGAAAGCGTTTTCTGTGGCCCGATTTTTCAGTCGTCTGCCATGCGGGCCAGGGTTATGTTTACTGTTGCTCAGAAATAGCGAACCCGGAGGGTCCAGTTGCATGTGGGGCTGCATAAAGGCTCCCCTGGGGAGTTCACTTGTACCCAAAGCCTTCCTTTTGGGGCACTTTTGGATGGGTGAATGGGGCTTGAAACTCTTTTTCTGTGGCCCGAGTTTTCAGTCTTCTGCCATGCTGTCAAGAGTTATATTTAGGGTTGCTCGGAAAGAGCGAACCCGGAGGGTCCAGTTGCATGTGGGGCTGCATAAAGGCTCCCCTGGGGAGTTCAGTTGTACCCAAAGCCTTCCTTTGGGGGCACTTCTGGATGGGTGAATGCGGCTTGAAACGCTTTTTCTGTGGCCCGAGTTTTCAGTCTTCTGCCATGCTGGCTAGTGATATATTTAGGGTTGCTCGGAAACAGCGAACCCGGAGGGTCCCGTTGCATGAGGGGCTGCGTAAAGGCTCCCCTGGGGAGTTCACTTGTACCCAAAGCCTTCCTTTGGGGGCACTTTTAAATGGGCGAAAGGGGCTTGGAAAGCGTTTTCTGGGGCCCTATTTTTCAGTCGTCTGCCATGCGGGCCAGGGATATGTTAACTTTTGCTCGGAAAGAGCGAACCCGGAGGGTCCAGTTGCATGTGGGGCTGCATAAAGGCTCCCCTGGGGAGTTCACTTGTACCCAAAGCCTTCCTTTGGGGGCACTTCTGGATGGGTGAATGCGGCTTGAAACGCTTTTTCTGTGGCCCGAGTTTTCAGTCTTCTGCCATGCTGGCTAGTGATATATTTAGGGTTGCTCGGACACAGCGAACCCGGAGGGTCCAGTTGCATGTGGGGCTGCGTAAAGGCTCCCCTGGGGAGTTCATTGTACCCAAAGCCTTCCTTTGGGGGCACTTTTGAATGGGCGAAAGGGGCTTGGAAAGCGTTTTCTGGGGCCCTATTTTTCAGTCGTCTGCCATGCGGGCCAGGGCTATGTTTACTGTTGCTCAGAAAGAGCGAACCCGGAGGGTCCAGTTGCATGTGGGGCTGCATAAAGGCTCCCCTGGGGAGTTCACTTGTACCCAAAGCCTTCCTTTGGGGGCACTTTTGGATGGGTGAATGGGGCTTGAAACTCTTTTTCTGTGGCCCGACTTTTCAGTCTTCTGCCATGCTGTCAAGAGTTATATTTAGGGTTGCTCGGAAAGAGCGAACCCGGAGGGTCCAGTTGCATGTGGGGCTGCATAAAGGCTCCCCTGGGGAGTTCAGATGTACCCAAAGCCTTCCTTTGGAGGCACTTTTGGATGGTCCAAAGGGAATCGCAATGCGTTTTCTGAGGCCCAATTTTCAGTCTTCTCCCATTGCACAGAGGGCTATATTTAGGCTTGCGGTGAAAGAGTGAACCCGGAAGGGTCGACTTGCATGTGGGGCTGCGTAAAGGCTCCCCTGGGGAGTTCACTTGTACCCAAAGCCTTCCTCTGGGGGCACTTTTAAATGGGCGAAAGGGGCTTGGAAAGCGTTTTCTGGGGCCCGATTTTTCAGTCGTCTGCCATGCGGGCCAGGGCTATGTTAACTTTTGCTCGGAAAGAGCGAACCCGGAGGGTCCAGTTGCATGTGGGGCTGCATAAAGGCTCCCCTGGGGAGTTCACTTGTACCCAAAGCCTTCCTTTGGGGGCACTTTTGGATGGGTGAATGGGGCTTGAAACTCTTTTTCTGTGGCCCGAGTTTTCAGTCTTCTGCCATGCTGTCAAGAGTTATATTTAGGGTTGCTCGGAAAGAGCGAACCCGGAGGGTCCAGTTGCATGTGGGGCTGCATAAAGGCTCCCCTGGGGAGTTCACTTGTACCCAAAGCCTTCCTTTGGGGGCACTTCTGGATGGGTGAATGCGGCTTGAAACGCTTTTTCTGTGGCCCGAGTTTTCAGTCTTCTGCCATGCTGGCTAGTGATATATTAAGGGTTGCTCGGAAACAGCGAACCCGGAGGGTCCAGTTGCATGTGGGGCTGCGTAAAGGCTCCCCTGGGGTGTTCACTTGTACCCAAAGCCTCCCTCTGGGGGCACATTTAAATGGGTGAAAGGGGCTTGGAAAGCGTTTTCTGTGGCCCGATTTTTCAGTCGTCTGCCATGCGGGCCAGGGTTATGTTTACTGTTGCTCAGAAATAGTGAACCCGGAGGGTCCAGTTGCATGTGGGGCTGCATAAAGGCTCCCCTGGGGAGTTCACTTGTACCCAAAGCCTTCCTTTGGGGGCACTTTTGGATGGGTGAATGGGGCTTGAAACTCTTTTTCTGTGGCCCGAGTTTTCAGTCTTCTGCCATGCTGTCAAGAGTTATATTTAGGGTTGCTCGGAAAGAGCGAACCCGGAGGGTCCAGTTGCATGTGGGGCTGCATAAAGGCTCCCCTGGGGAGTTCAGTTGTACCCAAAGCCTTCCTTTGGGGGCACTTCTGGATGGGTGAATGCGGCTTGAAACGCTTTTTCTGTGGCCCGAGTTTTCAGTCTTCTGCCATGCTGGCTAGTGATATATTTAGGGTTGCTCGGAAACAGCGAACCCGGAGGGTCCCGTTGCATGAGGGGCTGCGTAAAGGCTCCCCTGGGGAGTTCACTTGTACCCAAAGCCTTCCTTTGGGGGCACTTTTAAATGGGCGAAAGGGGCTTGGAAAGCGTTTTCTGGGGCCCTATTTTTCAGTCGTCTGCCATGCGGGCCAGGGCTATGTTTAGTGTTGCTCGGAAAGAGCGAACCCGGAGGGTCCAGTTGCATGTGGGGCTGCATAAAGGCTCCCCTGGGGAGTTCACTTGTACCCAAAGCCTTCCTTTGGGGGCACTTCTGGATGGGTGAATGCGGCTTGAAACGCTTTTTCTGTGGCCCGAGTTTTCAGTCTTCTGCCATGCTGGCTAGTGATATATTTAGGGTTGCTCGGACACAGCGAACCCGGAGGGTCCCGTTGCATGTGGGGCTGCGTAAAGGCTCCCCTGGGGAGTTCACTTGTACCCAAAGCCTTCCTTTGGGGGCACTTTTAAATGGGCGAAAGGGGCTTGGAAAGCGTTTTCTGGGGCCCTATTTTTCAGTCGTCTGCCATGCGGGCCAGGGCTATGTTTACTGTTGCTCAGAAAGAGCGAACCCGGAGGGTCCAGTTGCATGTGGGGCTGCATAAAGGCTCCCCTGGGGAGTTCACTTGTACCCAAAGCCTTCCTTTGGGGGCACTTTTGGATGGGTGAATGGGGCTTGAAACTCTTTTTCTGTGGCCCGAGTTTTCAGTCTTCTGCCATGCTGTCAAGAGTTATATTTAGGGTTGCTCGGAAAGAGCGAACCCGGAGGGTCCAGTTGCATGTGGGGCTGCATAAAGGCTCCCCTGGGGAGTTCAGATGTACCCAAAGCCTTCCTTTGGAGGCACTTTTGGATGGTCCAAAGGGAATCGCAATGCGTTTTCTGAGGCCCAATTTTCAGTCTTCTCCCATTGCACAGAGGGCTATATTTAGGCTTGCGGTGAAAGAGTGAACCCGGAAGGGTCGACTTGCATGTGGGGCTGCGTAAAGGCTCCCCTGGGGAGTTCACTTGTACCCAAAGCCTTCCTCTGGGGGCACTTTTAAATGGGCGAAAGGGGCTTGGAAAGCGTTTTCTGGGGCCCGATTTTTCAGTCGTCTGCCATGCGGGCCAGGGCTATGTTAACTTTTGCTCGGAAAGAGCGAACCCGGAGGGTCCAGTTGCATGTGGGGCTGCATAAAGGCTCCCCTGGGGAGTTCACTTGTACCCAAAGCCTTCCTTTGGGGGCACTTTTGGATGGGTGAATGGGGCTTGAAACTCTTTTTCTGTGGCCCGAGTTTTCAGTCTTCTGCCATGCTGTCAAGAGTTATATTTAGGGTTGCTCGGAAAGAGCGAACCCGGAGGGTCCAGTTGCATGTGGGGCTGCATAAAGGCTCCCCTGGGGAGTTCACTTGTACCCAAAGCCTTCCTTTGGGGGCACTTCTGGATGGGTGAATGCGGCTTGAAACGCTTTTTCTGTGGCCCGAGTTTTCAGTCTTCTGCCATGCTGGCTAGTGATATATTAAGGGTTGCTCGGAAACAGCGAACCCGGAGGGTCCAGTTGCATGTGGGGCTGCGTAAAGGCTCCCCTGGGGAGTTCACTTGTACCCAAAGCCTCCCTCTGGGGGCACATTTAAATGGGTGAAAGGGGCTTGGAAAGCGTTTTCTGGGGCCCGATTTTTCAGTCGTCTGCCATGCGGGCCAGGGTTATGTTTACTGTTGCTCAGAAAGAGCGAACCCGGAGGGTCCAGTTGCATGTGGGGCTGCATAAAGGCTCCCCTGGGGAGTTCACTTGTACCCAAAGCCTTCCTTTGGGGGCACTTTTGGATGGGTGAATGGGGCTTGAAACTCTTTTTCTGTGGCCCGAGTTTTCAGTCTTCTGCCATGCTGTCAAGAGTTATATTTAGGGTTGCTCGGAAAGAGCGAACCCGGAGGGTCCAGTTGCATGTGGGGCTGCATAAAGGCTCCCCTGGGGAGTTCAGTTGTACCCAAAGCCTTCCTTTGGGGGCACTTCTGGATGGGTGAATGCGGCTTGAAACGCTTTTTCTGTGGCCCGAGTTTTCAGTCTTCTGCCATGCTGGCTAGTGATATATTTAGGGTTGCTCGGAAACAGCGAACCCGGAGGGTCCCGTTGCATGAGGGGCTGCGTAAAGGCTCCCCTGGGGAGTTCACTTGTACCCAAAGCCTTCCTTTGGGGGCACTTTTAAATGGGCGAAAGGGGCTTGGAAAGCGTTTTCTGGGGCCCGATTTTTCAGTCGTCTGCCATGCGGGCCAGGGATATGTTAACTTTTGCTCGGAAAGAGCGAACCCGGAGGGTCCAGTTGCATGTGGGGCTGCATAAAGGCTCCCCTGGGGAGTTCACTTGTACCCAAAGCCTTCCTTTGGGGGCACTTCTGGATGGGTGAATGCGGCTTGAAACGCTTTTTCTGTGGCCCGAGTTTTCAGTCTTCTGCCATGCTGTCAAGAGTTATATTTAGGGTTGCTCGGACACAGCGAACCCGGAGGGTCCCGTTGCATGTGGGGCTGCGTAAAGGCTCCCCTGGGGAGTTCATTGTACCCAAAGCCTTCCTTTGGGGGCACTTTTGAATGGGCGAAAGGGGCTTGGAAAGCGTTTTCTGGGGCCCTATTTTTCAGTCGTCTGCCATGCGGGCCAGGGCTATGTTTACTGTTGCTCAGAAAGAGCGAACCCGGAGGGTCCAGTTGCATGTGGGGCTGCATAAAGGCTCCCCTGGGGAGTTCACTTGTACCCAAAGCCTTCCTTTGGGGGCACTTTTGGATGGGTGAATGGGGCTTGAAACTCTTTTTCTGTGGCCCGACTTTTCAGTCTTCTGCCATGCTGTCAAGAGTTATATTTAGGGTTGCTCGGAAAGAGCGAACCCGGAGGGTCCAGTTGCATGTGGGGCTGCATAAAGGCTCCCCTGGGGAGTTCAGATGTACCCAAAGCCTTCCTTTGGAGGCACTTTTGGATGGTCCAAAGGGAATCGCAATGCGTTTTCTGAGGCCCAATTTTCAGTCTTCTCCCATTGCGCAGAGGGCTATATTTAGGCTTGCGGTGAAAGAGTGAACCCGGAAGGGTCGACTTGCATGTGGGGCTGTGTAAAGGCTCCCCTGGGGAGTTCACTTGTACCCAAAGCCTTCCTCTGGGGGCACTTTTAAATGGGCGAAAGGGGCTTGGAAAGCGTTTTCTGGGGCCCGATTTTTCAGTCGTCTGCCATGCGGGCCAGGGCTATGTTAACTTTTGCTCGGAAAGAGCGAACCCGGAGGGTCCAGTTGCATGTGGGGCTGCATAAAGGCTCCCCTGGGGAGTTCACTTGTACCCAAAGCCTTCCTTTGGGGGCACTTTTGGATGGGTGAATGGGGCTTGAAACTCTTTTTCTGTGGCCCGAGTTTTCAGTCTTCTGCCATGCTGTCAAGAGTTATATTTAGGGTTGCTCGGAAAGAGCGAACCCGGAGGGTCCAGTTGCATGTGGGGCTGCATAAAGGCTCCCCTGGGGAGTTCAGTTGTACCCAAAGCCTTCCTTTGGGGGCACTTCTGGATGGGTGAATGCGGCTTGAAACGCTTTTTCTGTGGCCCGAGTTTTCAGTCTTCTGCCATGCTGGCTATTGATATATTAAGGGTTGCTCGGAAACAGCGAACCCGGAGGGTCCAGTTGCATGTGGGGCTGCGTAAAGGCTCCCCTGGGGAGTTCACTTGTACCCAAAGCCTCCCTCTGGGGGCACTTTTAAATGGGCGAAAGGGGCTTGGAAAGCGTTTTCTGGGGCCCGATTTTTCAGTCGTCTGCCATGCGGGCCAGGGCTATGTTAACTTTTGCTCGGAAATAGCGAACCCGGAGGGTCCAGTTGCATGTGGGGCTGCATAAAGGCTCCCCTGGGGAGTTCACTTGTACCCAAAGCCTTCCTTTGGGGGCACTTTTGGATGGGTGAATGGGGCTTGAAACGCTTTTTCTGTGGCCCGAGTTTTCAGTCTTCTGCCATGCTGTCAAGAGTTATATTTAGGGTTGCTCGGAAAGAGCGAACCCGGAGGGTCCAGTTGCATGTGGGGCTGCATAAAGGCTCCCCTGGGGAGTTCAGTTGTACCCAAAGCCTTCCTTTGGGGGCACTTCTGGATGGGTGAATGGGGCTTGAAACGCTTTTTCTGTGGCCCGAGTTTTCAGTCTTCTGCCATGCTGGCTAGTGATATATTTAGGGTTGCTCGGAAACAGCGAACCCGGAGGGTCCCGTTGCATGAGGGGCTGCGTAAAGGCTCCCCTGGGGAGTTCACTTGTACCCAAAGCCTTCCTTTGGGGGCACTTTTAAATGGGCGAAAGGGGCTTGGAAAGCGTTTTCTGGGGCCCGATTTTTCAGTCGTCTGCCATGCGGGCCAGGGATATGTTAACTTTTGCTCGGAAAGAGCGAACCCGGAGGGTCCAGTTGCATGTGGGGCTGCATAAAGGCTCCCCTGGGGAGTTCACTTGTACCCAAAGCCTTCCTTTGGGGGCACTTCTGGATGGGTGAATGCGGCTTGAAACGCTTTTTCTGTGGCCCGAGTTTTCAGTCTTCTGCCATGCTGTCAAGAGTTATATTTAGGGTTGCTCGGACACAGCGAACCCGGAGGGTCCCGTTGCATGTGGGGCTGCGTAAAGGCTCCCCTGGGGAGTTCATTGTACCCAAAGCCTTCCTTTGGAGGCACTTTTGGATGGTCCAAAGGGAATCGCAATGCGTTTTCTGAGGCCCAATTTTCAGTCTTCTCCCATTGCGCAGAGGGCTATATTTAGGCTTGCGGTGAAAGAGTGAACCCGGAAGGGTCGACTTGCATGTGGGGCTGTGTAAAGGCTCCCCTGGGGAGTTCACTTGTACCCAAAGCCTTCCTCTGGGGGCACTTTTAAATGGGCGAAAGGGGCTTGGAAAGCGTTTTCTGGGGCCCGATTTTTCAGTCGTCTGCCATGCGGGCCAGGGCTATGTTAACTTTTGCTCGGAAAGAGCGAACCCGGAGGGTCCAGTTGCATGTGGGGCTGCATAAAGGCTCCCCTGGGGAGTTCACTTGTACCCAAAGCCTTCCTTTGGGGGCACTTTTGGATGGGTGAATGGGGCTTGAAACTCTTTTTCTGTGGCCCGAGTTTTCAGTCTTCTGCCATGCTGTCAAGAGTTATATTTAGGGTTGCTCGGAAAGAGCGAACCCGGAGGGTCCAGTTGCATGTGGGGCTGCATAAAGGCTCCCCTGGGGAGTTCAGTTGTACCCAAAGCCTTCCTTTGGGGGCACTTCTGGATGGGTGAATGCGGCTTGAAACGCTTTTTCTGTGGCCCGAGTTTTCAGTCTTCTGCCATGCTGGCTATTGATATATTAAGGGTTGCTCGGAAACAGCGAACCCGGAGGGTCCAGTTGCATGTGGGGCTGCGTAAAGGCTCCCCTGGGGAGTTCACTTGTACCCAAAGCCTCCCTCTGGGGGCACTTTTAAATGGGCGAAAGGGGCTTGGAAAGCGTTTTCTGGGGCCCGATTTTTCAGTCGTCTGCCATGCGGGCCAGGGCTATGTTAACTTTTGCTCGGAAATAGCGAACCCGGAGGGTCCAGTTGCATGTGGGGCTGCATAAAGGCTCCCCTGGGGAGTTCACTTGTACCCAAAGCCTTCCTTTGGGGGCACTTTTGGATGGGTGAATGGGGCTTGAAACGCTTTTTCTGTGGCCCGAGTTTTCAGTCTTCTGCCATGCTGTCAAGAGTTATATTTAGGGTTGCTCGGAAAGAGCGAACCCGGAGGGTCCAGTTGCATGTGGGGCTGCATAAAGGCTCCCCTGGGGAGTTCACTTGTACCCAAAGCCTTCCTTTGGGGGCACTTCTGGATGGGTGAATGCGGCTTGAAACGCTTTTTCTGTGGCCCGAGTTTTCAGTCTTCTGCCATGCTGGCTAGTGATATATTTAGGGTTGCTCGGAAAGAGCGAACCCGGAGGGTCCCGTTGCATGTGGGGCTGCGTAAAGGCTCCCCTGGGGAGTTCACTTGTACCCAAAGCCTTCCTTTGGGGGCACTTTTGAATGGGCGAAAGGGGCTTGGAAAGCGTTTTCTGGGGCCCTATTTTTCAGTCGTCTGCCATGCGGGCCAGGCTATGTTTACTGTTGCTCAGAAAGAGCGAACCCGGAGGGTCCAGTTGCATGTGGGGCTGCATAAAGGCTCCCCTGGGGAGTTCACTTGTACCCAAAGCCTCCCTCTGGGGGCACTTTTAAATGGGCGAAAGGGGCTTGGAAAGCGTTTTCTGGGGCCCGATTTTTCAGTCGTCTGCCATGCGGGCCAGGGCTATGTTAACTTTTGCTCGGAAAGAGCGAACCCGGAGGGTCCAGTTGCAAGTGGGGCTGCATAAAGGCTCCCCTGGGGAGTTCACTTGTACCCAAAGCCTTCCTTTGGGGGCACTTTTGGATGGGTGAATGGGGCTTGAAACTCTTTTTCTGTGGCCCGACTTTTCAGTCTTCTGCCATGCTGTCAAGAGTTATATTTAGGGTTGCTCGGAAAGAGCGAACCCGGAGGGTCCAGTTGCATGTGGGGCTGCATAAAGGCTCCCCTGGGGAGTTCACTTGTACCCAAAGCCTTCCTTTGGGGGCACTTCTGGATGGGTGAATGCGGCTTGAAACGCTTTTTCTGTGGCCCGAGTTTTCAGTCTTCTGCCATGCTGGCTAGTGATATATTTAGGGTTGCTCGGAAACAGCGAACCCGGAGGGTCCAGTTGCATGTGGGGCTGCATAAAGGCTCCCCTGGGGAGTTCACTTGTACCCAAAGCCTTCCTTTGGGGGCACTTTTGGATGGGTGAATGGGGCTTGTATCGCGTTTTCTGGGGCCCGAGTTTTCAGTCGTCTGCCATGCCGGCTAGGGATATGTTTAGTGTTGCTCGGAAAGAGCGAACCCAGAGGGTCCAGTTGCATGTGGGGCTGCATAAAGGCTCCCCTGGGGAGTTCAGTTGTACCCAAAGCTTTCCTTCGGGGGCACTTCTGTATGGGCGAATGGGGCTTGTAACGCGTTTTCTGGGACTCGATTTTTCAGTCGTCTGCCATGCTGGCCAGGGTTATATTTAGGGTTGCTGTGAAAGAGCGAATACGGAGGGTCCAGTTGCATGTGGGGCTGCATAAAGGCTCCCCTGGGGAGTTCAGTTGTACCCAAAGCCTTCCTTTGGGGGCACTTCTGGATGGGTGAATGGGGCTTGAAACTCTTTTTCTGTGGCCCAAGTTTTCAGTCTTCTGCCATGCTGGCTAGGGTTATATTTAGGGTTGCTCGGAAAGAGCGAACCCGGAGGGTCCAGTTGCATGTGGGGCTGCATAAAGGCTCCCCTGGGGAGTTCACTTGTACCCAAAGCCTTCCTCTGGGGGCACTTCTGGATGGGTGAATGGGGCTTGAAACGCTTTTTCTGTGGCCCGAGTTTTCAGTCGTATGCCATTTTGGCTAGGGACTATATTTAGGGTTGCTCGGAAACAGCGAACCCGGAGCGTCCAGTTGCATGTGGGGCTGCATAACGGCTCCCCTGGGGAGTTCACTTGTACCCAAAGCCTTCCTTTGGGGGCACTTTTGGATGGTCCAAGGGGAATCGCAATGCGTTTTCTGAGGCCCGATTTTCAGTCTTTTCCCATTGCGGAGAGGGCTATATTTAGGCATGCGGTGAAAGAGTGAACCCGGAAGAGTCCAGTTGCATGTGGGGCTGCATAAAGGCTCCCCTGGGGAGTTCAGTTTTACCCAAAGCCTTCCTTTGGGGGCACTTTTGGATGGGTGAATGGGGCTTGAAACGCTTTTTCTGTGGCCCGAGTTTTCAGTCTTCTGCCATGTTGGCAAGAGTTATATTTAGGGTTGCTCGGAAAGAGCGAACCCGGAGGGTCCAGTTGCATGTGGGGCTGCATAAAGGCTCCCCTGGGGAGTTCAGTTGTACCCAAAGCCTTCCTTCGGGGGCACTTTTGGATGGGCGAAAAGGGCTCGCAACGCATTTCCTGGGGCCTGATTTTTCAGTCGTCTGCCATGCGGGCCAGGGTTATATTTAGGGTTGCTGTGAAAGAGCGTATACGGAGGGTCCAGTTGCATGTGGGGCTGCATAAAGGCTCCCCTGGGGAGTTCAGTTGTACCCAAAGCCTTCCTTCGAGGGCACTTTTGAATGGGCGAAAGGGGCTTGGAAAGCGTTTTCTGGGTGCCGATTTTTTAGTCGTCTCCCATGCCGGCTAGGGATATGTTTAGTGTTGCTCGGAAAGAGCGAACCCGGAGGTTCCATTTGCATGTGGGGCTGCATAAAGGCTCCCCTGGGGAGTTCACTTGTACCCAAAGCCTTCCTCTACGGGCACTTTTGAAAGGCCAAATGGGCTCGGAAAGCGTTTTCTGGGGCCCGATTTTTCAGTCGTCTCCCATGCCGGCTGGTGATATATTTAGGGTTGCTTTGAAAGAGCGAACCCGGAGGGTCCAGTTGCATGTGGGGCTGCGTAAAGGCTCCCCTGGGGAGTTCACTTGTACCCAAAGCCTTCCTCTACGGGCACTTTTGAAAGGCCAAATGGGCTCAGAAAGCGTTTTCTGGGGCCCGAGTTTTCAGTCGTCTGCCATGCCGGCTAGGGCTATGTTAACTTTTGCTCAGAAAGAGCGAACCCAGAGGGTCCAGTTGCATGTGGGGCTGCGTAAAGGCTCCCCTGGGGAGTTCACTTGTACCCAAAGCCTTCCTCTGGGGGCACTTCAGGTTGGGCGAAAGGGGCTTGGAAAGCGTTTTCTGGGTCCCGAGTTTTCAGTCGTCTCCCATGCCGGCTAGGGATATGTTTAGTGTTGCTCGGAAAGAGCGAACCCGGAGGGTCCAGTTGCATGTGGGGCTGCATAAAGGCTCCCCTGGGGAGTTCAGTTGTACCCAAAGCCTTCCTTCGGGGGCACTTTTGGATGGGCGAATGGGGCTTGTAACGCGTTTTCTGGGGCCTGATTTTTCAGTCGTCTTCCATGCGGGCCAGGGCTATGTTAACTTTTGCTCGGAAAGAGCGAACCCGGAGGGTCCAGTTGCATGTGGGGCTGCATAAAGGCTCCCCTGGGGAGTTCAGTTGTACCCAAAGCCTTCCTTCGGGGGCACTTTTGAATGGGCGAAAGGGGCTTGGAAAGCGTTTTCTGGGTCCCGATTTTTTAGTCGTCTCCCATGCCGGCTAGGGATATGTTTAGTGTTGCTCGGAAAGAGCGAACCCGGAGGGTCCATTTGCATGTGGGGCTGCATAAAGGCTCCCCTGGGGAGTTCACTTGTACCCAAAGCCTTCCTCTGCGGGCACTTTTGAAAGGCCAAATGGGCTCGGAAAGCGCTTTCTGGGGCCCGATTTTTCAGTCATCTCCCATGCCGGCTAGTGATATATTTAGGGTTGCTCGGAAAAATCGAACCCGGAGGGTCCAGTTGCATGTGGGGCTGCGTAAAGGCTCCCCTGGGGAGTTCAGTTGTACCCAAAGCCTTCCTTTGGGGGCACTTCTGGATGGGTGAATGGGGCTTGAAACGCTTTTTCTGTGGCCCGAGTTTTCAGTCTTCTGCCATGCTGGCAAGAGTTATATTTAGGGTTGCTCGGAAAGAGCGAACCCGGAGGGTCCAGTTGCATGTGGGGCTGCATAAAGGCTCCCCTGGGGAGTTCACTTGTACCCAAAGCCTTCCTTTGGGGGCACTTTTGGATGGGTGAATGGGGCTTGAAACTCTTTTTCTGTGGCCCGAGTTTTCAGTCTTCTGCCATGCTGTCAAGAGTTATATTTAGGGTTGCTCGGAAAGAGCGAACCCGGAGGGTCCAGTTGCATGTGGGGCTGCATAAAGGCTCCCCTGGGGAGTTCAGTTGTACCCAAAGCCTTCCTTCGAGGGCACTTTTGAATGGGCGAAAGGGGCTTTGAAAGCGTTTTCTGGGTGCCGATTTTTTAGTCGTCTCCCATGCCGGCTAGGGATATGTTTAGTGTTGCTCGGAAAGAGCGAACCCGGAGGGTCCATTTGCATGTGGGGCTGCATAAAGGCTCCCCTGGGGAGTTCACTTGTACCCAAAGCCTTCCTCTACGGGCACTTTTGAAAGGCCAAATGGGCTCGGAAAGCGTTTTCTGGGTCCCGATTTTTCAGTCGTCTCCCATGCCAGCTAGTGATATATTTAGGGTTGCTCGGAAAAATCGAACCCGGAGGGTCCAGTTGCATGTGGGGCTGCGTAAAGGCTCCCCTGGGGAGTTCACTTGTACCCAAAGCCTTCCTCTACGGGCACTTTTGAAAGGCCAAATGGGCTCAGAAAGCGTTTTCTGGGGCCCGAGTTTTCAGTCGTCTGCCATGCCGGCTAGGGCTATATTTAGTGTTGCTCGGAAAGAGCGAACCCGGAGGGTCCAGTTGCATGTGGGACTGCATAAAGGCTCCCCTGGGGAGTTCAGTTGTACCCAAAGCCTTCCTCTGGGGGCACTTCTGGATGGGCGAATGGGGCTTGTAACGCGTTTTCTGGGGCCCGATTTTTCAGTCGTCTGCCATGCGGGCCAGGGTTATATTTAGGGTTGCTTTGAAAGAGCGAACCCGGAGGGTCCAGTTGCATGTGGGGCTGCATAAAGGCTCCCCTGGGGAGTTCAGTTGTACCCAAAGCCTTCCTTTGGGGGCACTTTTGGATGGGTGAATGCGGCTTGAAACGCTTTTTCTGTGGCCCGAGTTTTCAGTCTTCTGCCATGCTGGCTAGTGTTATATAAAGGGTTGCTCGGAAACAGCGAACCCGGAGGGTCCATTTGCATGTGGGGCTGCGTAAAGGCTCCCCTGGGGAGTTCACTAGTACCCAAAGCCTTCCTCTGGTGGCACTTTTGAATGGGCGAAAGGGGCTTGGAATGTGTTTTCTGGGTCCCGAGTTTTCAGTCGTCTCCCATGCCGGCTAGGGTTATGTTTAGTGTTGCTCGGAAAGAGCGAACCCGGAGGGTCCATTTGCATGTGGGGCTGCATAAAGGCTCCCCTGGGGAGTTCACTAGTACCCAAAGCCTTCCTCTGCGGGCACTTTTGAAAGGCCAAATGGGCTCGGAAAGCGTTTTCTGGGGCCTGAGTTTTCAGTCGTCTCCCATGCCGGCTAGGGATATGTTTAGTGTTGCTCGGAAAGAGCGAACCCGGAGGGTCAAGTTGCATGTGCGGCTGCATAAAGGCTCCCCTGGGGAGTTCTGTTGTACCCAAAGCCTTCCTCTGCGGGCACTTTTGTATGGGCGAATGGGGCTTGTAATGCGTTTTCTGGGGCCCGATTTTTGTCGTCTGCCATGCGGGCCAGGCTTATATTTAGGGTTGCTGAGAAAGAGCGAATACAAAGGTTCCAGTTGCATGTGGGGCTGCATAAAGGCTCCCCTGGGGAGTTCAGTTGTACCCAAAGCCTTCCTCTGCGGGCACTTTTGAAAGGCCAAATGGGCTCAGAAAGCGTTTTCTGGGACACGATTCTTCAGTCGTCTGCCATGCCGGCTAGGGCTATGTTTAGTGTTGCTCGGAAAGAGCGAACCCGGAGGGTCCAGTTGCATGTGGGGCTGCATAAAGGCTCCCCTGGGGAGTTCACTTGTACCCAAAGCCTTCCTTCGGGGGCACTTTTGGATGGGCGAATGGGGCTTGTAATGCGTTTTCTGGGGCCCGATTTTTCAGTCGTCTGCCATGCGGGCCAGGGTTATATTTATTGCTGCTGAGAAAGAGCGAATACAGAGGTTCCAGTTGCATGTGGGGCTGCATAAAGGCTCCCCTGGGGAGTTCAGTTGTACCCAAAGCCTTCCTTTGGGGGCACTTCTGGATGGGTGAATGGGGCTTGAAACGCTTTTTCTGTGGCCCGAGTTTTCAGACTTCTGCCATGCTGGCTAGTGTTATATTAAGGGTTGCTCGGAAACAGCGAACCCGGAGGGTCCATTTCCATGTGGGGCTGCGTAAAGGCTCCCCTGGGGAGTTCACTTGTACCCAAAGCCTTCCTCTGGTGGCACTTTTGAATGAGTGAAAGGGGCTTGGAAAACGTTTTCTGGGTCCCGAGTTTTCAGTCGTCTCCCATGCGGGCCAGGGTTATGTTTAGTGTTGCTCGGAAAGAGCGAACCCGAAGGGTCCAGTTGCATGTGGGGCTGCGTAAAGGCTCCCCTGGGGAGTTCACTTGTACCCAAAGCCATCCTGTGGGGGCACTTTTGAATGGGCGAAAGGGGCTTGTAACGCGTTTTCTGGGGCCCGATTTTTCAGTCGTCTGCCATGCGGGCCAGGGTTATGTTTAGTGTTGTTCGGAAAGAGCGTACCCGGAGCGTCCAGTTGCATGTGGGGCTGCATAAAGGCTCCCCTGGGGAGTTCACTTGTACCCAAAGCCTTCCTTTGGGGGCACTTTTGGATGGGCGAATGGGGCTTGTATCGCGTTTTCTGGGGCCCGATTTTTCAGTCGTCTGCCATGCGGGCCAGGGCTATGTTAACTTTTGCTCGGAAAGAGCGAACCCGGAGGGTCCAGTTGCATGTGGGGTTGCATAAAGGCTCCCCTGGGGAGTTCAGTTGTACCCAAAGCCTTCCTTCGGGGGCACTTTTGGATGTGCGAATGGGGCTTGTAACGCGTTTTCTGGGGCCCGATTTTTTAGTCGTCTGCTATGCGGGCCAGGGTTATATTTAGGGTTGCTGTGAAAGAGCGTATACGGAGGGTCCAGTTGCATGTGGGGCTGCATAAAGGCTCCCCTGGGGATTTCAGTTGTACCCAAAGCCTTCCTTTGGGGGCACTTCTGGATGGGTGAATGGGGCTTGAAACGCTTTTTCTGTGGCCCGAGTTTTCAGTCGTATGCCATGCTGGCTAGTGTTATATTAAGGGTTGCTCGGAAACAGTGAACCCGGAGGGTCCATTTGCATGTGGGGCTGCGTAAAGGCTCCCCTGGGGAGTTCAGTTGTACCCAAAGCCTTCCTTCGAGGGCACTTTTGAATGGGCGAAAGGGGCTTTGAAAGCGTTTTCTGGGTGCCGATTTTTTAGTCGTCTCCCATGCCGGCTAGGGATATGTTTAGTGTTGCTCGGAAAGAGCGAACCCGGAGGGTCCATTTGCATGTGGGGCTGCATAAAGGCTCCCCTGGGGAGTTCACTTGTACCCAAAGCCTTCCTCTACGGGCACTTTTGAAAGGCCAAATGGGCTCGGAAAGCGTTTTCTGGGTCCCGATTTTTCAGTCGTCTCCCATGCCAGCTAGTGATATATTTAGGGTTGCTCGGAAAAATCGAACCCGGAGGGTCCAGTTGCATGTGGGGCTGCGTAAAGGCTCCCCTGGGGAGTTCACTTGTACCCAAAGCCTTCCTCTACGGGCACTTTTGAAAGGCCAAATGGGCTCAGAAAGCGTTTTCTGGGGCCCGAGTTTTCAGTCGTCTGCCATGCCGGCTAGGGCTATATTTAGTGTTGCTCGGAAAGAGCGAACCCGGAGGGTCCAGTTGCATGTGGGACTGCATAAAGGCTCCCCTGGGGAGTTCAGTTGTACCCAAAGCCTTCCTCTGGGGGCACTTCTGGATGGGCGAATGGGGCTTGTAACGCGTTTTCTGGGGCCCGATTTTTCAGTCGCGTGCCATGCGGGCCAGGGTTATATTTAGGGTTGCTTTGAAAGAGCGAACCCGGAGGGTCCAGTTGCATGTGGGGCTGCATAAAGGCTCCCCTGGGGAGTTCAGTTGTACCCAAAGCCTTCCTTTGGGGGCACTTCTGGATGGGTGAATGCGGCTTGAAACGCTTTTTCTGTGGCCCGAGTTTTCAGTCTTCTGCCATGCTGGCTAGTGTTATATAAAGGGTTGCTCGGAAACAGCGAACCCGGAGGGTCCATTTGCATGTGGGGCTGCGTAAAGGCTCCCCTGGGGAGTTCACTAGTACCCAAAGCCTTCCTCTGGTGGCACTTTTGAATGGGCGAAAGGGGCTTGGAATGTGTTTTCTGGGTCCCGAGTTTTCAGTCGTCTCCCATGCCGGCTAGGGTTATGTTTAGTGTTGCTCGGAAAGAGCGAACCCGGAGGGTCCATTTGCATGTGGGGCTGCATAAAGGCTCCCCTGGGGAGTTCACTAGTACCCAAAGCCTTCCTCTGCGGGCACTTTTGAAAGGCCAAATGGGCTCGGAAAGCGTTTTCTGGGGCCTGAGTTTTCAGTCGTCTCCCATGCCGGCTAGGGATATGTTTAGTGTTGCTCGGAAAGAGCGAACCCGGAGGGTCAAGTTGCATGTGCGGCTGCATAAAGGCTCCCCTGGGGAGTTCTGTTGTACCCAAAGCCTTCCTCTGCGGGCACTTTTGTATGGGCGAATGGGGCTTGTAATGCGTTTTCTGGGGCCCGATTTTTGTCGTCTGCCATGCGGGCCAGGCTTATATTTAGGGTTGCTGAGAAAGAGCGAATACAAAGGTTCCAGTTGCATGTGGGGCTGCATAAAGGCTCCCCTGGGGAGTTCAGTTGTACCCAAAGCCTTCCTCTGCGGGCACTTTTGAAAGGCCAAATGGGCTCAGAAAGCGTTTTCTGGGACCCGATTCTTCAGTCGTCTGCCATGCCGGCTAGGGCTATGTTTAGTGTTGCTCGGAAAGAGCGAACCCGGAGGGTCCAGTTGCATGTGGGGCTGCATAAAGGCTCCCCTGGGGAGTTCACTTGTACCCAAAGCCTTCCTTCGGGGGCACTTTTGGATGGGCGAATGGGGCTTGTAATGCGTTTTCTGGGGCCCGATTTTTCAGTCGTCTGCCATGCGGGCCAGGGTTATATTTATTGCTGCTGAGAAAGAGCGAATACAGAGGTTCCAGTTGCATGTGGGGCTGCATAAAGGCTCCCCTGGGGAGTTCAGTTGTACCCAAAGCCTTCCTTTGGGGGCACTTCTGGATGGGTGAATGGGGCTTGAAACGCTTTTTCTGTGGCCCGAGTTTTCAGACTTCTGCCATGCTGGCTAGTGTTATATTAAGGGTTGCTCGGAAACAGCGAACCCGGAGGGTCCATTTCCATGTGGGGCTGCGTAAAGGCTCCCCTGGGGAGTTCACTTGTACCCAAAGCCTTCCTCTGGTGGCACTTTTGAATGAGTGAAAGGGGCTTGGAAAACGTTTTCTGGGTCCCGAGTTTTCAGTCGTCTCCCATGCGGGCCAGGGTTATGTTTAGTGTTGCTCGGAAAGAGCGAACCCGAAGGGTCCAGTTGCATGTGGGGCTGCGTAAAGGCTCCCCTGGGGAGTTCACTTGTACCCAAAGCCATCCTGTGGGGGCACTTTTGAATGGGCGAAAGGGGCTTGTAACGCGTTTTCTGGGGCCCGATTTTTCAGTCGTCTGCCATGCGGGCCAGGGTTATGTTTAGTGTTGTTCGGAAAGAGCGTACCCGGAGCGTCCAGTTGCATGTGGGGCTGCATAAAGGCTCCCCTGGGGAGTTCACTTGTACCCAAAGCCTTCCTTTGGGGGCACTTTTGGATGGGCGAATGGGGCTTGTATCGCGTTTTCTGGGGCCCGATTTTTCAGTCGTCTGCCATGCGGGCCAGGGCTATGTTAACTTTTGCTCGGAAAGAGCGAACCCGGAGGGTCCAGTTGCATGTGGGGTTGCATAAAGGCTCCCCTGGGGAGTTCAGTTGTACCCAAAGCCTTCCTTCGGGGGCACTTTTGGATGTGCGAATGGGGCTTGTAACGCGTTTTCTGGGGCCCGATTTTTTAGTCGTCTGCTATGCGGGCCAGGGTTATATTTAGGGTTGCTGTGAAAGAGCGTATACGGAGGGTCCAGTTGCATGTGGGGCTGCATAAAGGCTCCCCTGGGGATTTCAGTTGTACCCAAAGCCTTCCTTTGGGGGCACTTCTGGATGGGTGAATGGGGCTTGAAACGCTTTTTCTGTGGCCCGAGTTTTCAGTCGTATGCCATGCTGGCTAGTGTTATATTAAGGGTTGCTCGGAAACAGTGAACCCGGAGGGTCCATTTGCATGTGGGGCTGCGTAAAGGCTCCCCTGGGGAGTTCACTTGTACCCAAAGCCTTCCTCTGGGGGCACTTTTCAATGAGCGAAAGGGGCTTGGAAAACGTTTTCTGGGTCCCGAGTTTTCAGTCGTCTCCCATGCCGGCTAGAGTTATGTTTAGTGTTGCTCGGAAAGAGCGAACCCGGAGGGTCCAGTTGCATGTGGGGCTGCATAAAGGCTCCCCTGGGGAGTTCAGTTGTACCCATACCCTTCCTCTGCGGGCACTTTTGAAAGGCCAAATGGGCTCGGAAAGCGTTTTCTGGGGCCTGAGTTTTCAGTCGTCTCCCATGCCGGCTAGGGATATGTTTAGTGTTGCTCGGAAAGAGCGAACCCAGAGGGTCCATTTGCATGTGGGGCTGCATAAAGGCTCCCCTGGGGAGTTCAGTTGTACCCAAAGCCTTCCTTCGGGGGCACTTTTGGATGGGCGAATGGGGCTTGTAATGCGTTTTCTGTGGCCCGAGTTTTCAGTCGTATGCCATGCGGGCCAGGGTTATATTTAGGGTTGCTGAGAAAAAGCGAATACAAAGGTTCCAGTTGCATGTGGGGCTGCATAAAGGCTCCCCTGGGGAGTTCAGTTGTACCCAAAGCCTTCCTCTGCGGGCACTTTTGAAAGGCCAAATGGGCTCAGAAAGCGTTTTCTGAGGCCCGAGTCTTCAGTCGTCTGCCATGCCGGCTAGGGCTATGTTTAGTGTTGCTCAGAAAGAGCGAACCCGGAGGGTCCAGTTGCATGTGGGGCTGCATAAAGGCTCCCCTGGGGAGTTCAGTTGTATCCAAAGCCTTCCTTTGGGGGCACTTTTGGATGGGCGAATGGGGCTTGTAACGCGTTTTCTGGGGCCCGATTTTTCAGTCGTCTGCCATGCGGGCCAGGGTTATATTTATTGCTGCTGAGAAAGAGCGAATACAGAGGTTCCAGTTGCATGTGGGGCTGCGTAAAGGCTCCCCTGGGGAGTTCAGTTGTACCCAAAGCCTTCCTTTGGGGGCACTTCTATATGGGTGAATGCGGTTTGAAACGCTTTTTCTGTGGCCCGAGTTTTCAGACTTCTGCCATGCTGGCTAGTGTTATATTAAGGGTTGCTCGGAAACAGCGAACCCAGAGGGTCCATTTCCATGTGGGGCTGCGTAAAGGCTCCCCTGGGGAGTTCAGTTGTACCCAAAGCCTTCCTTCGGGGGCACTTTTGGATGGGCGAATGGGGCTTGTAATGCGTTTTCTGGGTCCCGAGTTTTCAGTCGTATGCCATGCGGGCCAGGGTTATATTTAGGGTTGCTGAGAAAAAGCGAATACAAAGGTTCCAGTTGCATGTGGGGCTGCATAAAGGCTCCCCTGGGGAGTTCAGTTGTACCCAAAGCCTTCCTCTGCGGGCACTTTTGAAAGGCCAAATGGGCTCAGAAAGCGTTTTCTGAGGCCCGAGTCTTCAGTCGTCTGCCATGCCGGCTAGGGCTATGTTTAGTGTTGCTCAGAAAGAGCGAACCCGGAGGGTCCAGTTGCATGTGGGGCTGCATAAAGGCTCCCCTGGGGAGTTCAGTTGTACCCAAAGCCTTCCTTCGGGGGCACTTTTGGATGGGCGAATGGGGCTTGTAATGCGTTTTCTTGGGCCCGATTTTTCAGTCGTCTGCCATGCGGGCCAGGGTTATATTTATTGCTGCTGAGAAAGAGCGAATACAGAGGTTCCAGTTGCATGTGGGGCTGCATAAAGGCTCCCCTGGGGAGTTCACTTGTACCCAAAGCCTTCCTTTGGGGGCACTTCTATATGGGTGAATGCGGCTTGAAACGCTTTTTCTGTGGCCCGAGTTTTCAGACTTCTGCCATGCTGGCTAGTGTTATATTAAGGGTTGCTCGGAAACAGCGAACCCAGAGGGTCCATTTCCATGTGGGGCTGCGTAAAGGCTCCCCTGGGGAGTTCACTTGTACCCAAACCCTTCCTCTGGTGGCACTTTTGAATGAGCGAAAGGGGCTTGGAAAGCGTTTTCTGGGTCCCGAGTTTTCAGTCGTCTCCCATGCGGGCCAAGGTTATGTTTAGTGTTGCTCGGAAAGAGCGAACCCGAAGGGTCCAGTTGCATGTGGGGCTGCGTAAAGGCTCCCCTGGGGAGTTCACTTGTACCCAAAGCCTTCCTCTGGGGGCACTTTTGAATGGGCGAAAGGGGCTTGTAACAGGTTTTCTGGGGCCCGATTTTTCAGTCGTCTGCCATGCGGGCCAGGGTTATGTTTAGTGTTGTTCGGAAAGAGCGTACCCGGAGGGTCCAGTTGCATGTGGAGCTGCATAAAGGCTCCCCTGGGGAGTTCACTTGTACCCAAAGCCTTCCTTTGGTTGCACTTCTGGATGGGTGAATGGGGTACAAACTCTTATTCTGTGGCCCGAGTTTTCAGTCTTCTGCCATGCTGGCTAGGGATATATTTAGGCTTGCTCGTTAACAGCGAACACGGAGGGTACATTTGCATGTGGGACTGCATAAGGCTCCCCTGGGGAGTTCACTTGTACCCAAAGCCTTCCTCTGGGGGCTATTTTAAATAGGCGAAAGGGGCTTGTAATGCGTTTTCTGGGGCCCGATTTTTCAGTCGTCTGCCATGCGGGCCAGGGTTATATTAAGGGTTGCTGAGAAAGAGCGAATACAGAGGTTCCAGTTGCATGTGGGGCTGCATAAAGGCTCCCCTGGGGAGTTCAGTTGTACCCAAAGCCTTCCTTTGGGGGCACTTTTGGATGGGCGAATGGGGCTTGTAACGCTGTTTCTGTGGCCCAATTTTTCAGTCGTCTGCCATGCGGGCCAAGGTTATATTTAGGGTTGCTTAGAAAGAGCGAATACAGATGTTCCAGTTGCATGTGGGGCTGCATAAAGGCTCTCCTGGGGAGTTCACTTGTACCCAAAGGCTTCCTTTGGGGGCACTTCTGGATGGGTGAATGGGGCTTGAAACGTTTTTTCTGTGGCCCGAGTTTTCAGTCGTATGCCATGCTGGCTAGTGTTATATTAAGGGTTGCTCGGAAACAGCGAACCCGGAGGGTCCAGTTGCATGTGGGGCTGCGTAAAGGCTCCCCTGGGGAGTTCACTTGTACCCAAAGCCTTCCTCTGGGGGCAATTTTAAATAGGCGAATGGGGCTTGTAATGCGTTTTCTGGGGCCCGATTTTTCAGTCGTCTGCCATGCGGGCCAGGGATATGTTTACGGTTGCTCGGAAAGAGCGAACACGGAGGGTCCAGTTGCATGTGGGGCTGCATAAAGGCTCCCCTGGGGAGGTCAGTTGTACCCAAAGCCTTCCTTTCGCGGCACTTTTGGATGGGTGAATGGGGCTTGAAACGCTTTTTCTGTGGCCCGAGTTTTCAGTCGGATGCCATGCTGGCTAGTGTTATATTTAGGGTTGTTCGGAAACAGCGAACCCGGAGCATCCATTTGCATGTGGGGCTGCATAAAGGCTCCCCTGGGGAGTTCAGTTGTACCCAAAGCCTTCCGTTGGGGGCACTTTTGGATGGTCCAAGGGGAATAGCAATGCGTTTTCGGAGGCCCGCTTTTTCAGTCTTTTCCCATTGCGCAGAGGTCTATATTTAGGCTTGCGGTGAAATTGTGAACCCGGAAGGGTCCAGTTGCATGTGGGGCTGCATAAAGGCTCCCCTGGGGAGTTCACTTGTACCCAAAGCCTTCCTTTGGGGGCACTTTTGGATGGGCGAATTAGGCTTTTAACGCATTTTCTGGGGCACGAGTTTTCAGTCGACTGCCAGGCGGGCCAGGGCTATATTTAGGGTTGCTGTGAAAGAGCGAATACGGAGGGTCCAGTTGCATGTGGGGCTGCATAAAGGCTCCCCTGGGCAGTTCAGTTGTACCCAAAGCCTTCCTCTGGGGGCACTTTTGGATGGGCGAATTAGGCTTTTAACGCATTTTCTGGGGCCCGAGTTTTCAGTCGACTGCCAGGCGGGCCAGGGCTATATTTAGGGTTGCTGTGAAAGAGTGAACCCGGAGGGTCCAGTTGCATGTGGGGCTGCATAAAGGCTCCCCTGGGGAGTTCACTTGTACCCAAAGCCTTCCTTTGGGGACACTTCTGGATGGGTGAATGGGGCTTGAAACGCTTTTTCTGTGGCCCGAGTTTTCAGTCGTATGCCATGCTGGCTAGAGTTATATGTAGGGTTGCTCGGAAAGAGCGAACCCGGAGGGTCCATTTGCATGTGGGGCTGCATAAAGGCTCCCCTGGGGAGTTCAGTTGTACCCAAAGCCTTCCTCTGGGGGCACTTCTGGATGGGCGAATGGGGCTTGTAACGCGTTTTCTGGGGCCTGATTTTTCAGTCGTCTGCCATGCGGGCCAGGGTTATGTTTAGTGTTGCTCGGAAAGAGCGAACCCGAAGGGTCCAGTTGCATGTGGGGCTGCATAAAGGCTCCCCTGGGGAGTTCACTTGTACCCAAAGCCTTCCTTTGGTTGCACTTCTGGATGGGTGAATGGGGTACAAACTCTTATTCTGTGGCCCGAGTTTTCAGTCTTCTACCATGCTGGCTAGGGATATATTTAGGCTTGCTCGTAAACAGCGAACACGGAGGGTCCATTTGCATGTGGGGCTGCATAAAGGCTCCCCTGGGGAGTTCACTTGTACCCAAAGCCTTCCTTTGGTTGCACTTCTGGATGGGTGAATGGGGCTTGAAACGCTTTTTCTGTGGGCCGAGTTTTCAGTCGTATGCCATGCTGGCTAGTGTTATATTAAGGGTTGCTCGGAAACAGCGAACCCGGAGGGTCCATTTGCATGTGGGGCTGCGTAAAGGCTCCCCTGGGGAGTTCACTTGTACCCAAAGCCATCCTCTGGGGGCACTTTTGGATGGGCGAATGGGGCTTGTTACGCGTTTTCTGGGGCCCGATTTTTCAGTCGTCTGCCATGCGGGCCAGGGATATATTTATGGTTGCTGTGAAAGAGCGTACCCGGAGGGTCCAGTTGCATGTGGGGCTGCATAAAGGCTCCCCTGGGGAGTTCAGTTGTACCCAAAGCCTTCCTTTGGGGGCACTTCTGGATGGGTGAATGGGGCTTGAAACGCTTTTTCTGTGGCCCGAGTTTTCAGTCTTCTGCCGTGGTATCTAGTGTTATATTAAGGGTTGCTCGGAAACAGCGAACCCGGATGGTCCAGTTGCATGTGGGGCTGCATAAAGGCTCCCCTGGGGAGTTCAGTTGTACCCAAAGCCTTCCTTTGGGGGCACTTCTGGATGGGTGAATGGGGCTTGAAACGCTTTTTCTGTGGCCCGAGTTTTCAGTCTTCTGCCATGCTGGCAAGAGTTATATTTAGGGTTGTTGTGAAAGAGCGTATACGGAGGGTCCAGTTGCATGTGGGGCTGCATAAAGGCTCCCCTGGGGAGTTCACTTGTACCCAAAGCCTTCCTTCGGGGACACTTTTAGATGGGCGAATGGGGCTTATAACGCGTTTTCTGGGGCCCGATTTTTCAGTCGTCTATCATGCGGGCCAGGGTTATATTTGGGTTGCTGTGAAAGAGCGTATACGGAGGGTCCAGTTGCATGTGGGGCTGCATAAAGGCTCCCCTGGGGAGTTCACTTGTACCCAAAGCCTTCCTCTGCGGGCACTTTTGAAAGGCCAAATGGGCTCAGAAAACCTTTTCTGGGGCCCGATTTTTCAGTCGTCTGCCATGCGGGCCAGGGATATATTTATGGTTGCTGAGAAAGAGCAAATACAGAGGTTCCAGTTGCATGTGGGGCTGCATAAAGGCTCCCCTGGGGAGTTCAGTTGTACCCAAAGCCTTCCTTTGGGGGCACTTCTGGATGGGTGAATGGGGCTTGAAACGCTTTTTCTGTGGCCCGAGTTTTCAGTCTTCTGCCATGCTGTCAAGAGTTATATTTAGGGTTGTTCGGAAACAGCGAACCCGGAGCGTCCAGTTGCATGTGGGGCTGCGTAAAGGCTCCCCTGGGGAGTTCACTTGTGCCCAAAGCCTTCCTTTGGGGGCACTTTTGGATGGTCTAAGGGGAATCGCAATGCGTTTTCTGAGGCCCGCTTTTTCAGTCTTTTCGCATTGCGCAGAGGTCTATATTTAGGCTTGCGGTGAAAGAGTGAACCCGGAAGGGTCCAGTTGCATGTGGGGCTGCATAAAGGCTCCCCTGGGGAGTTCAGTTGTACCCATAGCCTTCCTTTGGGGGCACTTCTGGATGGGTGAATGGGGCTTGAAACGCATTTTCTGTGGCCGGAGTTTTCAGTCTTCTGCCATGCTGGCTAGTGTTATATTAAGGGTTGCTCGGAAACAGCGAACCCGGAGGGTCCATTTGCATGTGGGGCTGCGTAAAGGCTCCCCTGGGGAGTTCACTTGTACCCAAAGCCATCCTCTGGGGTCACTTTTGGATGGGTGAATGGGGCTTGTTACGCGTTTTCTGGGGCCCGAGTTTTCAGTCTTCTGCCATGCGGGCCAGGGATATATTTAGGGTTGCTGTGAAAGAGCGTATACGGAGGGTCCAGTTGCATGTGGGGCTGCATAAAGGCTCCCCTGGGGAGTTCACTTGTACCCAAAGCCTTCCTCTGGGGGCACTTTTGGATGGGCGAATGGGGCTTGTAATGCGTTTTCTGGGTCCCGAGTTTTCAGTCGTCTCCCATGCCGGCTAGGGATATGTTTAGTGTTGCTCGGAAAGAGCGAACCCGGAGGGTCCAGTTTCATGTGGGGCTGCATAAAGGCTCCCCTGGGGAGTTCACTTGTACCCAAAGCCTTCCTTTGGGGGCACTTCTGGATGGGTGAATGGGGCTTGAAACGCTTTTTCTGTGGCCCGAGTTTTCAATCTTCTGCCATGCTGGCTAGAGTTATATGTAGGGTTGCTCGGAAAGAGCGAACCCGGAGGGTCCATTTGCATGTGGGGCTGCATAAAGGCTCCCATGGGGAGTTCAGTTGTACCCAAAGCCTTCCTCTGGGGGCACTTCTGGATGGGCGAATGGGGCTTGTAACGCTTTTTCTGGGGCCCGATTTTTGTCGTCTACCATGCGGGCCAGGGTTATATTTAGGGTTGCTGAGAAAGAGCGAATACAGAGGTTCCAGTTGCATGTGGGGCTGCATAAAGGCTCCCCTGGGGAGTTCACTTGTACCCAAAGCCTTCCTTTGGGGGCACTTCCGGATGGGTGAATGCGGATTGAAACGCTTTTTCTGTGGCCCGAGTTTTCAGACTTCTGCCATGCTGGCTAGGGTTATATTAAGGGTTGCTCGGAAACAGCGAACCCAGAGGTTCCATTTGCATGTGGGGCTGCGTAAAGGCTCCCCTGGGGAGTTCACTTGTACCCAAAGCCTTCCTCTGGTGGCACTTTTGAATGGGCGAAAGGGGCTTGGAAAGCGTTTTCTGGGTCCCGAATTTTCAGTCGTCTCCCATGCGGGCCAGGGTTATGTTTAGTGTTGCTCGGAAAGAGCGAACCCGAAGGGTCCAGTTGCATGTGGGGCTGCGTAAAGGCTCCCCTGGGGAGTTCAGTTGTACCCAAAGCCTTCCTTTGGGGGCACTTTTGGATGGGCGAATGGGGCTTGTAACGTGTTTTCGGGGACTCGATTTTTCAGTCATCTGCCATGCGGGCCAGGGTTATATTTAGGGTTGCTTAGAAAGAGCGAATATAGAGGTTCCAGTTGCATGTGGGGCTGCATAAAGGCTCCCCTGGGGAGTTCAGTTGTACCCAAAGCCTTCCTTTGGGGGCACTTCTGGATGGGTGAATGGGGCTTGAAACGCTTTTTCTGTGGCCCGAGTTTTCAGTCGTATGCCATGCTGGCTAGTGTTATATTAAGGGTTGCTCGGAAAGAGCGAACCCGGAGGGTCCATTTGCATGTGGGGCTGCGTAAAGGCTCCCCTGGGGAGTTCACTTGTACCCAAAGCCTTCCTCTGGGGGCAATTTTAAATAGGCGAAAGGGGCTTGTAATGCGTTTTCTGGGGCCCGATTTTTCAGTCTTCTGCCATGCTGGCTAGTGTTATATTAAGGGTTGCTCGGAAACAGCGAACCCAGAGCGTCCCGTTGCATGTGGGGCTGCATAAAGGCTCCCCTGGGGAGTTCACTTGTACCCAAAGCCTTCCTTTGGGGGCACTTCTGGATGGGCGAAAAGGCCTCGGAACGCATTTCCTGGGGCCTGATTTTTCACTCGTCTCCGATGACGGCTAGGGCTACGTTTAGGTTTGCTCAGGAACAGCGAACCCGGAGGGTCCAGTTGCATGTGGGGCTGCGTAAAGGCTCCCCTGGGGAGTTCACTTGTACCCAAAGCCTTCCTCTGGGGGCACTTTTGAATGGGCGAAAGGGGCTTGTAACGCGTTTTCTGGGGCCCGATTTTTCAGTCGTCTGCCATGCGGGCCAGGGTTATGTTTAGTGTTGTTCGGAAAGAGCGTACCCGGAGGGTCCAGTTGCATGTGGGGCTGCATAAAGGCTCCCCTGGGGAGTTCACTTGTACCCAAAGCCTTCCTTTGGTTGCACTTCTGGATGGGTGAATGGGGTACAAACTCTTATTCTGTGGCCCGAGTTTTCAGTCTTCTGCCATGCTGGCTAGGGATATATTTAGGCTTGCTCGTTAACAGCGAACACGGAGGGTACATTTGCATGTGGGACTGCGTAAGGCTCCCCTGGGGAGTTCACTTGTACCCAAAGCCTTCCTCTGGGGGCTATTTTAAATAGGCGAAAGGGGCTTGTAATGCGTTTTCTGGGGCCCGATTTTTCAGTCGTCTGCCATGCGGGCCAGGGTTATATTAAGGGTTGCTGAGAAAGAGCGAATACAGAGGTTCCAGTTGCATGTGGGGCTGCATAAAGGCTCCCCTGGGGAGTTCAGTTGTACCCAAAGCCTTCCTTTGGGGGCACTTTTGGATGGGCGAATGGGGCTTGTAACGCTGTTTCTGTGGCCCAATTTTTCAGTCGTCTGCCATGCGGGCCAAGGTTATATTTAGGGTTGCTTAGAAAGAGCGAATACAGATGTTCCAGTTGCATGTGGGGCTGCATAAAGGCTCCCCTGGGGAGTTCACTTGTACCCAAAGCCTTCCTTTGGGGGCACTTCTGGATGGGTGAATGGGGCTTGAAACGTTTTTTCTGTGGCCCGAGTTTTCAGTCGTATGCCATGCTGGCTAGTGTTCTATTAAGGGTTGCTCGGAAACAGCGAACCCGGAGGGTCCAGTTGCATGTGGGGCTGCGTAAAGGCTCCCCTGGGGAGTTCACTTGTACCCAAAGCCTTCCTCTGGGGGCAATTTTAAATAGGCGAATGGGGCTTGTAATGCGTTTTCTGGGGCCCGATTTTTCAGTCGTCTGCCATGCGGGCCAGGGATATGTTTACTGTTGCTCGGAAAGAGCGAACACGGAGGGTCCAGTTGCATGTGGGGCTGCGTAAAGGCTCCCCTGGGGAGTTCAGTTGTACCCAAAGCCTTCCGTTGGGGGCACTTTTGGATGGTCCAAGGGGAATAGCAATGCGTTTTCGGAGGCCCGCTTTTTCAGTCTTTTCCCATTGCGCAGAGGACTATATTTAGGCTTGCGGTGAAATTGTGAACCCGGAAGGGTCCAGTTGCATGTGGGGCTGCATAAAGGCTCCCCTGGGGAGTTCAGTTATACCCAAAGCCTTCCTTTGGGGGCACTTTTGGATGGGCGAATTAGGCTTTTAACGCATTTTCTGGGGCCCGAGTTTTCAGTCGACTGCCAAGCGGGCCAGGGCTATATTTAGGGTTGCTGTGAAAGAGCGAATACGGAGGGTCCAGTTGCATGTGGGGCTGCATAAAGGCTCCCCTGGGCAGTTCAGTTGTACCCAAAGCCTTCCTCTGGGGGCACTTCTGGATGGGCGAATGGGGCTTGTAACGCGTTTTCTGGGGCCCGATTTTTCAGTCGTCTGCCATGCGGGCCAGGGTTATGTTTAGTGTTGCTCGGAAAGAGCGAACCCGAAGGGTCCAGTTGCATGTGGGGCTGCATAAAGGCTCCCCTGGGGAGTTCACTTGTACCCAAAGCCTTCCTTTGGGAGCACTTCTGGATGGGTGAATGGGGTACAAACTCTTTTTCTGTGGCCCGAGTTTTCAGTCTTCTACCATGCTGGCTAGGGATATATTTAGGCTTGCTCGTAAACAGCGAACACGGAGGGTCCATTTGCATGTGGGGCTGCATAAAGGCTCCCCTGGGGAGTTCAGTTGTACCCAAAGCCTTCCTTTGGGGGCACTTCTGGATGGGTGAATGGGGCTTGAAACGCTTTTTCTGTGGCCCGAGTTTTCAGTCGTATGCCATGCTGGCTAGAGTTATATGTAGGGTTGCTCGGAAAGAGCGAACCCGGAGGGTCCATTTGCATGTGGGGCTGCATAAAGGCTCCCCTGGGGAGTTCAGTTGTACCCAAAGCCTTCCTCTGGGGGCACTTCTGGATGGGCGAATGGGGCTTGTAACGCGTTTTCTGGGGCCCGATTTTTCAGTCGTCTGCCATGCGGGCCAGGGTTATGTTTAGTGTTGCTCGGAAAGAGCGAACCCGAAGGGTCCAGTTGCATGTGGGGCTGCATAAAGGCTCCCCTGGGGAGTTCACTTGTACCCAAAGCCTTCCTTTGGGAGCACTTCTGGATGGGTGAATGGGGTACAAACTCTTTTTCTGTGGCCCGAGTTTTTAGTCTTCTACCATGCTGGCTAGGGATATATTTAGGCTTGCTCGTAAACAGCGAACACGGAGGGTCCATTTGCATGTGGGGCTGCATAAAGGCTCCCCTGGGGAGTTCAGTTGTACCCAAAGCCTTCCTTTGGGGGCACTTCTGGATGGGTGAATGGGGCTTGAAACGCTTTTTCTGTGGCCCGAGTTTTCAGTCGTATGCCATGCTGGCTAGTGTTATATTAAGGGTTGCTCGGAAACAGCGAACCCGGAGGGTCCATTTGCATGTGGGGCTGCGTAAAGGCTCCCCTGGGGAGTTCACTTGTACCCAAAGCCATCCTCTGGGGGCACTTTTGGATGGGCGAATGGGGCTTGATACGCGTTTTCTGGGGCCCGATTTTTCAGTCGTCTGCCATGCGGGCCAGGGATATATTTATGGTTGCTGTGAAAGAGCGTATACGGAGGGTCCAGTTGCATGTGGGGCTGCATAAAGGCTCCCCTGGGGAGTTCACTTGTACCCAAAGCCTTCCTTTGGGGGCACTTCTGGATGGGTGAATGGGGCTTGAAACGCTTTTTCTGTGGCCCGAGTTTTCAGACTTCTGCCATGCTGGCAAGAGTTATATTTAGGGTTGTTGTGAAAGAGCGTATACGGAGGGTCCAGTTGCATGTGGGGCTGCATAAAGGCTCCCCTGGGGAGTTCAGTTGTACCCAAAGCCTTCCTTTGGGGGCACTTCTGGATGGGTGAATGGGGCTTGAAACGCTTTTTCTGTGGCCCGAGTTTTCAGTCTTCTGCCATGCTGGCAAGAGTTATATTTATGGTTGCTGTGAAAGAGCGTATACGGAGGGTCCAGTTGCATGTGGGGCTGCATAAAGGCTCCCCTGGGGAGTTCACTTGTACCCAAAGCCTTCCTTCGGGGACACTTTTGGATGGGCGAATGGGGCTTATAACGCGTTTTCTGGGGCCCGATTTTTCAGTCGTCTACCATGCGGGCCAGGGTTATATTTAGGGTTGCTGTGAAAGAGCGTATACGGAGGGTCCAGTTGCATGTGGGGCTGCATAAAGGCTCCCCTGGGGAGTTCACTTGTACCCAAAGCCTTCCTCTGCGGGCACTTTTGAAAGGCCAAATGGGCTCAGAAAGCGTTTTCTGGGGCCCGATTTTTCAGTCGTCTGCCATGCGGGCCAGGGATATATTTATGGTTGCTGAGAAAGAGCGAATACAGAGGTTCCAGTTGCATGTGGGGCTGCATAAAGGCTCCCCTGGGGAGTTCACTTGTACCCAAAGCCTTCCTTTGGGGGCACTTCTGGATGGGTGAATGGGGCTTGAAACGCTTTTTCTGTGGCCCGAGTTTTCAGTCTTCTGCCATGCTGTCAAGAGTTATATTTAGGGTTGTTCGGAAACAGCGAACCCGGAGCGTCCAGTTGCATGTGGGGCTGCGTAAAGGCTCCCCTGGGGAGTTCACTTGTGCCCAAAGCCTTCCTTTGGGGGCACTTTTGGATGGTCCAAGGGGAATCGCAATGCGTTTTCTGAGACCCGCTTTTTCAGTCTTTTCGCATTGCGCAGAGGTCTATATTTAGGATTGCGGTGAAAGAGTGAACCTGGAAGGGTCCAGTTGCATGTGGGGCTGCATAAAGGCTCCCCTGGGGAGTTCAGTTGTACCCATAGCCTTCCTTTGGGGGCACTTCTGGATGGGTGAATGGGGCTTGAAACGCTTTTTCTGTGGCCGGAGTTTTCAGTCTTCTGCCATGCTGGCTAGTGTTATATTAAGGGTTGCTCGGAAACAGCGAACCCGGAGGGTCCATTTGCATGTGGGGCTGCGTAAAGGCTCCCCTGGGGAGTTCACTTGTACCCAAAGCCATCCTCTGGGGGCACTTTTGGATGGGCGAATGGGGCTTGTTACGCGTTTTCTGGGGCCCGAGTTTTCAGTCTTCTGCCATGCGGGCCAGGGATATATTTAGGGTTGCTGTGAAAGAGCGTATACGGAGGGTCCAGTTGCATGTGGGGCTGCATAAAGGCTCCCCTGGGGAGTTCACTTGTACCCAAAGCCTTCCTTTGGGGGCACTTCTGGATGGGTGAATGCGGCTTGAAACGCTTTTTCTGTGGCCCGAGTTTTCAGTCTTCTGCCATGCTGGCTAGAGTTATATGTAGGGTTGCTCGGAAAGAGCGAACCCGGAGGGTCCATTTGCATGTGGGGCTGCATAAAGGCTCCCATGGGGAGTTCAGTTGTACCCAAAGCCTTCCTCTGGGGGCACTTCTGGATGGGCGAATGGGGCTTGTAACGCTTTTTCTGGGGCCCGATTTTTGTCGTCTACCATGCGGGCCAGGGTTATATTTAGGGTTGCTGAGAAAGAGCGAATACAGAGGTTCCAGTTGCATGTGGGGCTGCATAAAGGCTCCCCTGGGGAGTTCACTTGTACCCAAAGCCTTCCTTTGGGGGCACTTCCGGATGGGTGAATGCGGCTTGAAACGCTTTTTCTGTGGCCCGAGTTTTCAGACTTCTGCCATGCTGGCTAGGGTTATATTAAGGGTTGCTCGGAAACAGCGAACCCAGAGGTTCCATTTGCATGTGGGGCTGCGTAAAGGCTCCCCTGGGGAGTTCACTTGTACCCAAAGCCTTCCTCTGGTGGCACTTTTGAATGGGCGAAAGGGGCTTGGAAAGCGTTTTCTGGGTCCCGAATTTTCAGTCGTCTCCCATGCGGGCCAGGGTTATGTTTAGTGTTGCTCGGAAAGAGCGAACCCGAAGGGTCCAGTTGCATGTGGGGCTGCGTAAAGGCTCCCCTGGGGAGTTCAGTTGTACCCAAAGCCTTCCTTTGGGGGCACTTTTGGATGGGCGAATGGGGCTTGTAACGTGTTTTCGGGGACTCGATTTTTCAGTCATCTGCCATGCGGGCCAGGGTTATATTTAGGGTTGCTTAGAAAGAGCGAATATAGAGGTTCCAGTTGCATGTGGGGCTGCATAAAGGCTCCCCTGGGGAGTTCAGTTGTACCCAAAGCCTTCCTTTGGGGGCACTTCTGGATGGGTGAATGGGGCTTGAAACGCTTTTTCTGTGGCCCGAGTTTTCAGTCGTATGCCATGCTGGCTAGTGTTATATTAAGGGTTGCTCGGAAAGAGCGAACCCGGAGGGTCCATTTGCATGTGGGGCTGCGTAAAGGCTCCCCTGGGGAGTTCACTTGTACCCAAAGCCTTCCTCTGGGGGCAATTTTAAATAGGCGAAAGGGGCTTGTAATGCGTTTTCTGGGGCCCGATTTTTCAGTCTTCTGCCATGCTGGCTAGTGTTATATTAAGGGTTGCTCGGAAACAGCGAACCCAGAGCGTCCCGTTGCATGTGGGGCTGCATAAAGGCTCCCCTGGGGAGTTCACTTGTACCCAAAGCCTTCCTTTGGGGGCACTTCTGGATGGGTGAATGGGGCTTGAAACGCTTTTTCTGTCGCCCGAGTTTTCAGTCGGATGCCATGCTGGCTAGTGTTATATTTAGGGTTGTTCGGAAACAGCGAACACGGAGCGTCCAGTTGCATGTGGGGCTGCGTAAAGGCTCCCCTGGGGAGTTCAGTTGTACCCAAAGCCTTCCTTTGGGGGCACTTCTGGATGGGTGAATGGGGCTTGAAACGCTTTTTCTGTGGCCCGAGTTTTCAGTCGTATGCCATGCTGGCTAGAGTTATATGTAGGGTTGCTCGGAAAGAGCGAACCCGGAGGGTCCATTTGCATGTGGGGCTGCATAAAGGCTCCCCTGGGGAGTTCAGTTGTACCCAAAGCCTTCCTTTGGGGGCACTTCTGGATGGGCGAAAAGGCCTCGGAACGCATTTCCTGGGGCCTGATTTTTCACTCGTCTCCGATGACGGCTAGGGCTACGTTTAGGTTTGCTCAGGAACAGCGAACCCGGAGGGTCCAGTTGCATGTGGGGCTGCGTAAAGGCTCCCCTGGGGAGTTCTCTTGTACCCAAAGCCTTCCTTTGGGGGCACTTCTGGATGGGCGAAAAGGGCTCGCAACGCATTTCCTGGGGATTGATTTTTCATTCGTCTTCGATGCCGTCTAGGGCTATGTTTAGGGATGCTCGGAAACAGCGAACCCGGAGGGTCCAGTTGCATGTGGGGCTGCGTAAAGGCTCCCCTGGGGAGTTCTCTTGTACCCAAAGCCTTCCTTTGGGGCACTTTTGGATGGTCCAAACGGGCTCGCAACGCATTTCCTGGGGCCTGATTTTTCACTCGTCTCCGATGACGGCTAGGGCTACGTTTAGGTTTGCTCAGGAACAGTGAACCCGGAGGGGCCAGTTGCATGTGGGGCTGCGTAAAGGCTCCCCTGGGGAGTTCTCTTGTACCCAAAGCCTTCTTTTGGGGGCACTTCTGGATGGGCGAAAAGGGCTCGCAACGCATTTCCTGGGGCTTGATTTTTCATTCGTCTTCGATGCCGTCTAGGGCTATGTTTAGGGATGCTCGGAAAGAGCGAACCCGGAGGGTCCATTTGCATGTGGGGCTGCATAAAGGCTCCCCTGGGGAGTTCAGTTGTACCCAAAGCCTTCCTTTGGGGGCACTTTTGGATGGGCGAAAAGGGCTCGCAACGCATTTCCTGGGGCCTGATTTTTCACTCGTCTCCCATGACGGCTAGGGCTACGTTTAGGTTTGCTCAGGAACAGCGAACCCGGAGGGTCCAGTTGCATGTGGGGCTGCGTAAAGGCTCCCCTGGGGAGTTCACTTGTACCCAAAGCCTTCCTTTGGTGACACTTTTGGATGGTCCAAAGGGGCTTGCAACGCGTTTTCTGGGGCCCGGGTTTTCAGTCTTCTCCCAAGCCGGCTAGGGATATATTTAGTGTTGCTCGGAAAAATCGAACCCGGAGGGTCCAGTTGCATGTGGGGCTGCGTAAAGGCTCCCCTGGGGAGTTCACTTGTACCCAAAGCCTTCCTCTGGGGGCACTTTTGGATGGTCCAAAGGGTCTTACAACGCATTTCCTGGGGCCTGATTTTTCAGTCGTCTCCGAAGACGGCTAGGGCTACGTTTAGGTTTGCTCATGAACAGTGAACCCGGAGGGGCCAGTTGCATGTGGGGCTGCGTAAAGGCTCCCCTGGGGAGTTCTCTTGTACCCAAAGCCTTCCTTTGGGGGCACTTCTGGATGGGCGAAAAGGGCTCGCAACGCATTTCCTGGGGCTTGATTTTTCATTCGTCTTCGATGCCGTCTAGGGCTATGTTAAGGGATGCTCGGAAACAGCGAACCCGGAGGGTCCAGTTGCATGTGGGGCTGCGTAAAGGCTCCCCTGGGGAGTTCTCTTGTACCCAAAGCCTTCCTTTGGGGCACTTTTGTATGGTCCAAACGGGCTCGCAACGCATTTCCTGGGGCCTGCTTTTTCACTCGTCTCCGATGACGGCTAGGGCTACGTTTAGGTTTGCTCAGGAACAGTGAACCCGGAGGGGCCAGTTGCATGTGGGGCTGCGTAAAGGCTCCCCTGGGGAGTTCTCTTGTACCCAAAGCCTTCCTTTGGGGGCACTTCTGGATGGGCGAAAAGGGCTCGCAACGCATTTCCTGGGGCTTGATTTTTCATTCGTCTTCGATGCCGTCTAGGGCTATGTTTAGGGATGCTCGGAAACAGCGAACCCGGAGGGTCCAGTTGCATGTGGGGCTGCGTAAAGGCTCCCCTGGGGAGTTCACTTGTACCCAAAGCCTTCCTTTGGGGGCACTTTTGGATGGTCCAAAGGGGCTTGCAACGCGTTTTCTGGGGCCCGGGTTTTCAGTCTTCTCCCATGCCGGCTAGTGATATATTTAGGGTTGCTCGGAAAAATTGAACCCGGAGGGTCCAGTTGCATGTGGGGCTGCGTAAAGGCTCCCCTGGGGAGTTCACTTGTACCCAAAGCCTTCCTTTGGGGGCACTTTTGGATGGTCCGAAGGGGCTCGCAACGCATTTCCTGGGGCCTGATTTTTCACTTGTCATCGATGCCGGCTAGGGCTATGTTTAGGGATACTCAGAAACAGCGAACCCGGAGGGTCCAGTTGCATGTGGGGCTGCGTAAAGGCTCCCCTGGTGAGTTCACTTGTACCCAAAGCCTTCCTTTGCGGGCACTTTTGGATGGGCGAAAAGGGCTTGCAACGCATTTCCTGGGGCCTGATTTTTCATTCGTCTTCGATGCCGTCTAGGGCTATGTTTAGGGATGCTCGGAACCAGCGAACCCGGAGGGTCCAGTTGCATGTGGGGCTGCGTAAAGGCTCCCCTGGGGAGTTCTCTTGTACCCAAAGTGTTCCTTTGGGGGCACTTCTGGATGGGCGAAAAGGGCTCGAAACACATTTCCTCGGGCTTGATTTTTCATTCTTCTTCGATGCCGTCATGGGCTATGTTTAGGGATGCTCGGAAACATCGAACCCGGAGGGTCCAGTTGCATGTGGGGCTGCGTAAAGGCTCCCCTGGGGAGTTCACTTGTACCCAAAGCCTTCCTTTGGTGACACTTTTGGATGGTCCAAAGGGGCTTGCAACGCGTTTTCTGGGGCCCGGGTTTTCAGTCTTCTCCCATGCGGCTAGTGATATATTTAGGTTTACCCGGATAAATCGAACCCGGAGGGTCCTGTTGCATGTGGGGCTGCGTAAAGGCTCCCCTGGGGAGTTCACTTGAACCCAAAGCCTTCCTTTGGGGGCACTTTTGGATGGGCGAAAAGGGCTCGCAACGCATTTCCTGGGGTCTGATTTTTCAGTCGACTTCGATTCCGGCTAGGGCTATGTTTAGGGATGTTCGGAAACATCGAACCCGGAGGGTACAGTTGCATGTGGGGCTACGTAAAGGCTCCCCTGGGGAGTTCACTTGTACCCAAAGTCTTCCTCTGGGGGCACTTTTGGATGGGCGAAAAGGCCTCCAAACGCATTTCCTGGGGCCTGATTTTTCACTCGTCTCCGATGACGGCTAGGGCTACGTTTAGGTTTGCTCAGGAACAGCGAACCCGGAGGGTCCAGTTGCATGTGGGGCTGCGTAAAGGCTCCCCTGGGGAGTTCACTTGTACCCAAAGCCTTCCTTTGGTGACACTTTTGGATGGTCCAAAGGGGCTTGCAACGCGTTTTCTGGGGCCCGTGTTTTCAGTCTTCTCCCATGCCGTCATGGGCTATGTTTAGGGATGCTCGGAAACAGCGAACCCGGAGGGTCCAGTTGCATGTGGGGCTGCGTAAAGGCTCCCCTGGGGAGTTCACTTGTACCCAAAGCCTTCCTTTGGGGGCACTTTTGGATGGGCGAAAAGGGCTCGTAACGCATTTCCTGGGGCCTGATTTTTCATTCGTCTTCGATGCCGTCTAGGGCTATGTTTAGGGATGCTCGGAACCAGCGAACCCGGAGGGTCCAGTTGCATGTGGGGCTGCGTAAAGGCTCCCCTAGGGAGTTCTCTTGTACCCAAAGCCTTCCTTTGGGGGCACTTTTGGATGGTCCAAAGGGGCTCGCAACGCATTTCCTGGGGCCTGATTTTTCAGTCGTCATCGATGCCGGCTAGGGCTACGTTTAGGTTTGCTCAGGAACAGCAAACCCCGAGGGTCCAGTTGCATGTGGGGCTGCGTTAAGGCTCCCCTGCGGAGATCACTTGAAACCAAAGCCTTCCTTTGGTGACACTTTTGGATGGGCAAAAAGTGCTCGGAACGCATTTCCTGGGGCCTGATTTTTCAGTGGTCTCTCATGACGGATAGGGCTACGTTTAGGTTTGCTCATGAACAGTGAACCCGAAGGGTCCAGTTGCATGTGGGGCTGCGTAAAGGCTCCCCTGGGGAGTTCACTTGTACCCAAAGCCTTCCTTTGGGGGCACTTTTGGATGGGCGAAAAGGGCTCGCAACGCATTTCCTGGGGCTTGATTTTTCATTCGTCTTCGATGCCGTCTAGGGCTATGTTTAGGGATGCTCGGAACCAGCGAACCTGGAGGGTCCAGTTGCATGTGGGGCTGCGTAAAGGCTGCCCTGGGGAGTTCTCTTCTACCCAAAGCCTTCCTTTGGTGACACTTTTGGATGGTCCAAAGGGGCTTGCAACGCGTTTTCTGGGGCCCGGGTTTTCAGTCTTCTCCCATGCCGGTTAGGGATATAATTAGGGTTGCTCGGAAAAATCGAACCCGAAGGGTCCAGTTGCATGTGGGGCTGCGTAAAGGCTCCCCTGGGAACTTCAGATGTACCCAAAGCCTTCCTTTGGGGGCACTTTTGGATGGTCCGAAGGGGCTCGCAACGCATTTCCTGGGGCTTATTTTTTACTTGTCTCCGATGACGGTTAAGGCTACGTTTAGGTTTGCTCAGGAACAGCGAACCCCGAGGGTCCAGTTGCATGTGGGGCTGCGTTAAGGCTCCCCTGGGGAGATCACTTGTAACCAAAGCCTTCCTTTGCGGGCACTTTTGGGTGGTCCAAAGGGGCTCGCAACGCATTTCCTGGGGCCTGATTTTTCAGTCGTCTCCGATGACGGCTAGGGCTATGTTTAGGGATGCTCGGAAACAGCGAACGCGGAGGGTCCAGTTGCATGTGGGGCTGCGTAAAGGCTCCCCTGGGGAGTTCACTTGTACCCAAAGCCTTCCTTTGGGGGAACTTTTGGATTGGCGAAAAGGTCTCGGAACGCATTTCCTGGGGCCTGATTTTTCACTCGTCTCGGATGACGGCTAGGGCTACGTTTAGGTTTGCTCAGGAACAGCGAACCCGGAGGGTCCAGTTGCATGTGGGGCTGCGTAAAGGCTACCCTGGGGAGTTCACTTGTACCCAAAGCCTTCTCGTAAGGCATTTCCTGGGGCCTGATTTTTCAGTCGTCATCGATGCCCGCTAGGGCTATGTTTATGGATGCTCTGAAACAGCGATCCCGAAGGGTCCAGTTGCATGTGGGGCTGCGTAAAGGCTCCCCTGGGGAGTTCACTTGTACCCAAAGCCTTCCTTTGCGGGCACTTTTGGATGGTCCGAAGGGGCTCGCAATGTATTTCCTGGGGCCTGATTTTTCACTTCTCTCCGATGACGGCTAGGGCTATGTATAGGTTTGCTTAGGAACAGCGAACCCGGAGGGTCCAGTTGCATGTGACGCTGCGTAAAGGCTCTCCTGGGGAGTTCACTTGTACCCAAAGCCTTCTCGTAAGGCATTTCCTGGGGCCTGATTTTTCAGTCGTCATCGATGCCCGCTAGGGCTATGTTTATGGATGCTCGGAAACAGCGATCCCGAAGGGTCCAGTTGCATGTGGGGCTGCGTAAAGGCTCCCCTGGGGAGTTCACTTGTACCCAAAGCGTTTCTTGGGGGCACTTTTGGATGGGCGAAAAGGGCTCGGAACGCATTTCCTGGGGCCTGATTTTTCAGTCATCTTCGATGCCGGCTAGGGTTATGTTTAGGGATGCTCGGAAACAGCGAACCCGAAGGGTCCAGTTGCATGTGGGGCTGCGTAAAGGCTCCCCTGGGGAGTTCACTTGTACCCAAAGCCTTCCTTTGGGGGAACTTTTGGATGGGCGAAAAGGCCTCGGAACGCATTTCCTGGGGCCTGATTTTTCACTTCTCTCCGATGATGGCTCGGGTTATGTTTAGGTTTGCTCAGGAACAGCGAACCCGGAGGGTCCAGTTGCATGTGGGGCTGCGTAAAGGCTCCCTTGGGGAGTTCACTTGTACCCAAAGCCTTCCTTTGGGGGCACTTTTGGATGGTCCGAAGGGGCTCGCAACGCATTTCCTGGGGCCTGATTTTTCACTCGTCTCTGATGACGGCTAGTGCTACGTTTAGGTTTGCTCAGGAACAGAGAACCCGGAGGGTCCAGTTGCATGTGGGGCTGCGTAAAGGCTCCCCTGGGGAGTTCACTTGTACCCAAAGCCTTCCTTTGCGGGCACTTTTGGATGGTCCGAAGGGGCTCGCAACGCATTTCCTGGGGCCTGATTTTTCACTCGTCTCTGATGACGGCTAGTGCTACGTTTAGGTTTGCTCAGGAACAGAGAACCCGGAGGGTCCAGTTGCATGTGGGGCTGCGTAAAATCTCCCCTGGGGAGTTCACTTGTACCCAAAGCCTTCCTTTGGGGGCACTTTTGGATGGTCCGAAGGGGCTCGCAATGTATTTCCTGGGGCCTGATTTTTCACTTCTCTCCGATGACGGCTAGGGCTATGTATAGGTTTGCTTAGGAACAGCGAACCCGGAGGGTCCAGTTGCATGTGACGCTGCGTAAAGGCTCTCCTGGGGAGTTCACTTGTACCCAAAGCCTTCTCGTAAGGCATTTCCTGGGGCCTGATTTTTCAGTCGTCATCGATGCCCGCTAGGGCTATGTTTATGGATGCTCGGAAACAGCGATCCCGAAGGGTCCAGTTGCATGTGGGGCTGCGTAAAGGCTCCCCTGGGGAGTTCACTTGTACCCAAAGCGTTTCTTGGGGGCACTTTTGGATGGGCGAAAAGGGCTCGGAACGCATTTCCTGGGGCCTGATTTTTCAGTCATCTTCGATGCCGGCTAGGGTTATGTTTAGCGATGCTCGGAAACAGCGAACCCGAAGGGTCCAGTTGCATGTGGGGCTGCGTAAAGGCTCCCCTGGGGAGTTCACTTGTACCCAAAGCCTTCCTTTGGGGGAACTTTTGGATGGGCGAAAAGGCCTCGGAACGCATTTCCTGGGGCCTGATTTTTCACTTCTCTCCGATGATGGCTCGGGTTATGTTTAGGTTTGCTCAGGAACAGCGAACCCGGAGGGTCCAGTTGCATGTGGGGCTGCGTAAAGGCTCCCTTGGGGAGTTCACTTGTACCCAAAGCCTTCCTTTGGGGGCACTTTTGGATGGTCCGAAGGGGCTCGCAACGCATTTCCTGGGGCCTGATTTTTCACTCGTCTCTGATGACGGCTAGTGCTACGTTTAGGTTTGCTCAGGAACAGAGAACCCGGAGGGTCCAGTTGCATGTGGGGCTGCGTAAAGGCTCCCCTGGGGAGTTCACTTGTACCCAAAGCCTTCCTTTGGGGGCACTTTTGGATGGTCCGAAGGGGCTTGCAACGCATTTCCTGGGGCCTGATTTTTCAGTGGTCTCTCATGACGGCTAGGGCTACGTTTAGGTTTGCTCAGGAACAGTGAACCCGAAGGGTCCAGTTGCATGTGGGGCTGCGTAAAGGCTCCCCTGGGGAGTTCACTTGTACCCAAAGCCTTCCTTTGGTGAAACTTTTGGATGGTCCAAAGGGGCTTGCAACGCGTTTTCTGGGGCCCGGGTTTTCAGTCTTCTCCCATGCCGGCTAGTGATATATTTAGGTTTACCCGGATAAATCGAACCCGGAGGGTCCAGTTGCATGTGGGGCTGTGTAAAGGCTCCCCTAGGGAGTTCACTTGTACCCAAAGCATTCCTTTGGGGGAACATTTGGATGGGCGAAAAGGGCTCGGAACGCATTTCCTGGGGCCTGAATTTTCAGTCGTCTCGGATGACGGCTAGGGCTACGTATAGGTTTGCTCAGGAACAGCGAACCCGGAGGGTCCAGTTGCATGTGGGGCTGCGTAAAGGCTCCCCTGGGGAGTTCACTTGTTACCAAAGCCTTCTCGTAAGGCATTTCCTGGGGCCTGATTTTTCAGTCGTCATCGATGCCGGCTAGTGCTATGTTTAAGGATGCTCGGAAACAGCGAACCCGGAGGGTCCAGTTGCATGTGGGGCTGCGTAAAATCTCCCCTGGGGAGTTCACTTGTACCCAAACCCTTCCTTTGGGGGCACTTTTGGATGGGCGAAAAGGGCTCGCAACGCATTTCCTGGGGCTTGATTTTTCAGTCGTCTTCGATGCCGGCTAGGGCTATGTTTAGGGATGCTCGGAAACAGCGAACCCGGAGGGTCCAGTTGCATGTGCGGCTGCGTAAAGGCTCCCCTGGGGAGTTCTCTTGTACCCAAAGCCTTCCTTTGGTGACACTTTTGGATGGTCCGAAGGGGCTCGCAACGCATTTCCTGGGGCCCGGGTTTTCAGTCTTCTCCCATGCTGGCTAGTGATATATTTAGGGTTGCTCGGAAAAATTGAACCCGGAGGGTCCAGTTGCATGTGGGGCTGCGTAAAGGCTCCCCTGGGGAGTTCACTTGTATCCAAAGCCTTCGTTTGGGGGCACTTTTGGATGGGCGAAAAGGGCTCGTAACGCATTTCCTGGGGCGTGATTTTTCAGTCATCTTCGATGCCGGCTAGGGCTATGTTTAGGGATGCTCGGAAACAGCGAACCCGAAGGGTCCAGTTGCATGTGGGGCTGCGTAAAGGCTCCCCTGGGGAGTTCACTTGTACCCAAAGCCTTCCTTTGGGGGCACTTTTGGATGGTCCGAAGGGGTTCGCAACGCATTTCCTGGGGCCTGATTTTTCAGTGGTCTCTCATGACGGCTAGGGCTACGTTTAGGTTTGCTCATGAACAGCGAACCCGAAGGGTCCAGTTGCATGTGGGGCTGCGTAAAGGCTCCCCTGGGGAGTTCACTTGTACCCAAAGCCTTCCTTTGGGGGCACTTTTGGATGGGCAAAAAGGGCTCGGAACGCATTTCCTGGGGCCTGATTTTTCAGTGGTCTCTCATGACGGCTAGGGCTACGTTTAGGTTTGCTCATGAACAGCGAACCCGAAGGGTCCAGTTGCATGTGGGGCTGCGTAAAGGCTCCCCTGGGGAGTTCACTTGTACCCAAAGCCTTCCTTTGCGGGCACTTTTGGATGGTCCGAAGGGGCTCGCAACGCATTTCCTGGGGCCTGATTTTTCAGTGGTCTCTCATGACGGCTAGGGCTACGTTTAGGTTTGCTCAGGAACAGCGAACCCGGAGGGTCCAGTTGCATGTGGGGCTGCGTAAAGGCTCCCCTGGGGAGTTCACTTGTACCCAAAGCCTTCTCGTAAGGCATTTCCTGGGGCCTGATTTTTCAGTTGTCATCGATGCCCGCTAGGGCTATATCTATGTATGCTCGGAAACAGCGATCCCGAAGGGTCCAGTTGCATGTGGGGCTGCGTAAAGGCTCCCCTGGGGAGTTCTCTTGTATCCAAAGCCTTCCTTTGGGGGCACTTTTGGATGGTCCGAAGGGGCTCGCAACGCATTTCCTGGGGCCTGATTTTTCAGTCGTCTCCGATGACGGCTAGGGCTACGTTTAGGTTTGCTCAGGAACAGGGAACCCGGAGGGTCCAGTTGCATGTGGGGCTGCGTAAAGGCTCCCCTGGGGAGTTCACTTGTACCCAAAGCCTTCCTTTGGTGACACTTTTGGATGGTCCAAAGGGGCTTGCAACGCGTTTTCTGGGGCCCGGGTTTTCAGTTTTCTCCCAAGCCTGCTAGGGATACATTTAGGATTGCTCGGAAAAATCGAACCTGGAGGGTCCAGTTGCATGTGGGGCTGCGTAAAGGCTCCCCTGGGGAGTTCACTTGTATCCAAAGCCTTCCTTTGGGGGCACTTTTGGTGGTCCAAAGGGGCTCGCAACGCATTTCCTGGGGCCTGATTTTTCAGTCGTCATCGATGCCGGCTAGGGCTATGTTTAAGGATGCTCGGAAACAGCGAACCCGGAGGGTCCAGTTGCACGTGGGGCTGCGTAAAATCTCCCCTGGGGAGTTCACTTGTACCCAAACCCTTCCTTTGGGGGCACTTTTGGATGGGCGAAAAGGGCTCGCAACGCATTTCCTGGGGCTTGATTTTTCAGTCGTCTTCGATGCCGGCTAGGGCTATGTTTAGGGATGCTCGGAAACAGCGAACCCGGAGGGTCCAGTTGCATGTGGGGCTGCGTAAAGGCTCCCCTGGGGAGTTCACTTGTACCCAAAGCCTTCCTCTGGGGGCACTTTTGGATGGGCGAAAAGGGCTCGCAACGCATTTCCTGGGCCTGATTTTTCAGTCGTCATCGATGCCGGCTAGGGCTATGTTTAGGGATGCTCGGAAAAATCGATCCCGAAGGGTCCAGTTGCATGTGGGGCTGCGTAAAGGCTCCCCTGGGGAGTTCACTTGTACCCAAAGCCTTTCTTTGGGGGCACTTTTGGATGGGCGAAAAGGGCTCGGAACGCATTTCCTGGGGCCTGATTTTTCAGTCGTCATCGATGCCGACTAGGGCTATGTTTAGCGATACTCGGAAACAGCGAACCCGAAGGGTCCAGTTGCATGTGGGGCTGCGTAAAGGCTCCCCTGGGGAGTTCACTTGTACCCAAAGCCTTCCTTTGGGGGCACTTTTGGATGGTCCGAAGGGGTTCGCAACGCATTTCCAGGGGCCTGATTTTTCAGTGGTCTCTCATGACGGCTAGGGCTACGTTTAGGTTTGCTCAGGAACAGCGAACCCGGAGGGTCCAGTTGCATGTGGGGCTGCGTAAAGGCTCCCCTGCGGAGATCACTTGAAACCAAAGCCTTCCTTTGGTGACACTTTTGGATGGGCAAAAAGGGCTCGGAACGCATTTCCTTTGGCCTGATTTTTCAGTGGTCTCTCATGACGGCTAGGGCTACGTTTAGGTTTGCTCATGAACAGCGAACCCGAAGGGTCCAGTTGCATGTGGGGCTGCGTAAAGGCTCCCCTGGGGAGTTCACTTGTACCCAAAGCCTTCCTTTGGGGGCACTTTTGGATGGACAAAAAGGGCTCGGAACGCATTTCCTGGGGCCTGATTTTTCAGTGGTCTCTCATGACGGCTAGGGCTACGTTTAGGTTTGCTCATGAACAGCGAACCAGAAGGGTCCAGTTGCATGTGGGGCTGCGTAAAGGCTCCCCTGGGGAGTTCACTTGTACCCAAAGCCTTCCTTTGCGGGCACATTTGGATGGTCCGAAGGGGCTCGCAACGCATTTCCTGGGGCCTGATTTTTCAGTGGTCTCTCATGACGGCTAGGGCTACGTTTAGGTTTGCTCAGGAACAGCGAACCCGGAGGGTCCAGTTGCATGTGGGGCTGCGTAAAGGCTACCCTGGGAGTTCACTTGTACCCAAAGCCTTCTCGTAAGGCATTTCCTGGGGCCTGATTTTTCAGTCGTCATCGATGCCCGCTAGGGTTATGTTCATGGATGCTCGAAAACAGCGATCCCGAAGGGTCCAGTTGCATGTGGGGCTGCGTAAAGGCTCCCCTGGGGAGTTCACTTGTACCCAAAGCCTTCCTTTGGGGGCACTTTTGGATGGGCGAAAAGGGCTCGCAACGCATTTCCTGGGGCCTGATTTTTCAGTCGTCTTTGATGCCGTCTAGGGATATGTTTAGGGATGCTCGGAAACAGCGAACCCGGAGGGTCCAGTTCCATGTGGGGCTGCATAAAGGCTCCCCTGGGGAGTTCACTTGTACCCAAAGCCTTCCTTTGGGGGCACTTTTGGATGGTCCAAAGGGGCTCGCAACGTATTTCCTGGGGCCTGATCTTTCACTCGTCTCCGATGACGGCTAGGGCTACGTTTAGGTTTGCTCAGGAACAGCAAACCCGGAGGGTCCAGTTGCATGTGGGGCTGCGTAAAGGCTCCCCTGGGGAGATCACTTGTACCCAAGCCTTCCTTTGCGGGCACTTTTGGATGGTCCGAAGGGGCTCGCAACGCATTTCCTGGGTCCTGATTTTTCACTTGTCTTCGATGCCGGCTAGGGCTATGTTTAGGGATACTCGGAAACAGCGAACCCGAAGGGTCCAGTTGCATGTGGGGCTGCGTAAAGGCTCCCCTGGGGAGTTCACTTGTACCCAAAGCCTTCCTTTGGGGGCACTTTTGGATGGGCGAAAAGCATTTGCAATGCATTTCCTGGGGCCTGATTTTTGATTCGTCTTCGATGCCGTCTAGGGCTATGTTTAGGGATGCTCGGAAACAGCGATCCCGAAGGGTCCAGTTGCATGTGGGGCTGCGTAAAGGCTCCCCTGGGGAGTTCACTTGTACCCAAAGCCTTCCTCTGGGGGCACTTTTGGATGGGCGAAAAGGGCTCGCAACGCATTTCCTGGGCCTGATTTTTCAGTCGTGTTCGATGCCGGCTAGGGCTATGTTTAGGGATGCTCGGAAACAGCGATCCCGAAGGGTCCAGTTGCATGTGGGGCTGCGTAAAGGCTCCCCTGGGGAGTTCACTTGTACCCAAAGCCTTCCTTTGGGGGCACTTCTGGATGGGCGAATGGGGCTTGTAACGCATTTCCTGGGGCCTGATTTTTCAGTCGTCATCGATGCCGGCTAGGGCTACGTTTAGGTTTGCTCAGGAACAGCGAACCCGAAGGGTCCAGTTGCATGTGGGGCTGTGTAAAGGCTCCCCTGGGGAGTTCACTTGTACCCAAAGCCTTCCTTTGGGGGCACATTTGGATGGGCGAAAAGGGCTCGCAACGCATTTCCTGGGGCCTGATTTCTCACTCATCTCCGATGACGGATAGGGATATGTTTAGGTTTGCTCAGGAACAGCGAACCCGGAGGGTCCAGTTGCATGTGGGGCTGCGTTAAGGCTCCCCTGGGGAGTCCACTTGTACCCAAAGCCTTCCTTTGGGGGCACTTTTGGATAGTCCAAAGGGGCTCGCAACGCATTTCCTGGGGCCTGATTTTTCAGTCGTCTTCGATGACGGCTAGGGCTACGTTTAGGTTTGCTCATGAACAGCGAACCCGGAGGGTCCAGTTGCATGTGGGGCTGCGTAAAGGCTCCCCTGGGGAGTTCACTTGTACCCAAAGCCTTCCTTTGGGGGCACTTTTGGATGGGCAAAAAGGGCTCGCAACGCATTTCCTGGGGCCTGATTTTTCACTCGTCTCCGATGACGGCTAGAACTACCTTTAGGTTTGCTCAGGAACAGCGAACCTGGAGGGTCCAGTTGCATGTGGGGCTGCGTAAAGGCTCCCCTGGGGAGATCACTTGTACCCAAAGCCTTCCTTTGCGGGCACTTTTGGATGGTCCAAAGGGGCTCGCAACGCATTTCCTGGGGCCTGATTTTTCAGTCGTCCCGATGACGGCTAGGGCTATGTTTAGGTTTGCTCAGGAACAGCGAACCCGGAGGGTCCAGTTGCATGTGGGGCTGCGTAAAGGCTCCCCTGGGGAGTTCTCTTGTACCCAAAGCCTTCCTTTGGTGACACTTTTGGATGGTCCAAAGGGGCTTGCAACGCGTTTTCTGTGGCTCGGGTTTTCAGTCTTCTCCCATGCCAGCTAGGGATATATTTAGGGATGCTCGGAAACATCGAACCCGAAGGGTCCAGTTGCATGTGGGGCTGCGTAAAGGCTCCCCTGGGAAGTTCTCTTGTACCCAAAGCCTTCCTTTGGGGGCACTTTTGGATGGGCAAAAAGGGCTCGCAACGCATTTCCTGGGGCTTGATTTTTCAGTCGTTTCTATGCCGGCTAGGGCTATGTTTAGGGATGCTCGGAAACAGCGAACCCGGAGGGTCCAGTTGCATGTGGGGCTGCGTAAAGGCTCCCCTGGGGAGTTCAGATGTACCCAAAGCCTTCCTTTGGTGATACTTTTGAATGGTCCAAAGGGGCTTGCAACGCGTTTTCTGGGGCCCGAGTTTTCAGTCTTCTCCCATGCCGGCTAGTGATATATTTAGGTTTACCTGGAAAAATCGAACCCAGAGGGTCCAGTTGCATGTGGGGCTGCGTAAAGGCTCCCCTGGGGAGTTCACTTGTACCCAAAGCCTTCCTTTGGGGGCACTTTTGGATGGTCCAAAGGGTCTTACAACGCATTTCCTGGGGCCTGATTTTTCAGTCGTCTCCGAAGACGGCTAGGGATACCATTAGGTTTGCTCAGGAACAGCAAACCTGGAGGGTCCAGTTGCATGTGGGGCTGCGTAAAGGCTCCCCTGGGGAGTTCTCTTGTACCCAAAGCCTTCCTTTGGTGACACTTTTGGATGGTCCAAAGGGGCTTGCAACGCGTTTTCTGGGGCCCGGGTTTTCAGTCTTCTCCCAAGCCTGCTAGTGATATATTTAGGATTGCTCGGAAAAATCGAACCCGGAGGGTCCAGTTGCATGTGGGGCTGCGTAAAGGCTCCCCTGGGGAGTTCACTTGTACCCAAAGCCTTCCTTTGCGGGCACTTTTGGATGGTCCAAAGGGGCTCGCAACGCATTTACTGGGGCCTGAATTTTCAGTCGTCTCCGATGACGGCTAGGGCTACGTTTAGGTTTGCTCAGGAACAGCGAACCCGGAGGGTCCAGTTGCATGTGGGGCTGCGTAAAGGCTCCCCTGGGGAGTTCACTTGTACCCAAAACCTTCCTTTGGTGATACTTTTGGATGGTCCAAAGGGGCTTGCAACGCGTTTTCTGGGGCCCGGGTTTTCAGTCTACTCCCATGCCGGCTAGTGATATATTTAAGTTTGCTCGGAAAAATCGAGCCCGTAGGGTCCAGTTGCATGTGGGGCTGCGTAAAGGCTCCCCTGGGGAGTTCACTTGTACCCAAAGTCTTCCTTTGGGGGCACTTTTGGATGGTCGAAAAGGGCTCGCAACGCATTTCCTAGGGTCAGATTTTTCAGTCGTCATCGATGCCGGCTAGGACTATGTTTAGGGATGCTCGGAAACATCGAACCCGGAGGGTCCAGTTGCATGTGGGGCTGCGTAAAGGCTCCCCTGGGGAGTTCACTTGTACCCAAAGCCTTCCTTTGGGGGCACTTTTGGATGGGCGAAAAGGACTCGGAACGCATTTCCTGGGGCCTGATTTTTCAGTCGTCATCGATGCCGGCTAGGGCTATGTTTAGGGATGCTCGGAAACAGCGAACCCGGAGGGTCCAGTTGCATGTGGGGCTGCGTAAAGGCTCCCCTGGGGAGTTCACTTGTACCCAAAGCCTTCCTTTGGGGGCACTTTTGGATGGGCAAAAAGGGCTCGCAACGCATTTCCTGGGGCCTGATTTTTCAGTCGTCTCCGATGACGGCTAGGGCTACGTTTAGGTTTGCTCATGAACAGCGAACCCGGAGGGTCCAGTTGCATGTGGGGCTGCGTAAAGGCTCCCCTGGGGAGTTCACTTGTACCCAAAGCCTTCCTTTGGTGATACTTTTGAATGGTCCAAAGGGGCTTGCAACGCGTTTTCTGGGGCCCGGGTTTTCAGTCTTCTCCCATGCCGGCTAGTGATATATTTAGGTTTACCCGGAAAAATCGAACCCAGAGGGTCCAGTTGCATGTGGGGCTGCGTAAAGGCTCCCCTGGGGAGTTCACTTGTACCCAAAGCCTTCCTTTGGGGGCACTTTTGGATGGGCGAAAAGGGCTTGCAACGCACTTCCTGGGGCCTGATTTTTCATTCGTCTTCGATGCCGTTTAGGACTATGTTTAGGGATGCTCGGAAACATCGAACCCGGAGGGTCCAGTTGCATGTGGGGCTGCGTAAAGGCTCCCCTGGGGAGTTCACTTGTACCCAAAGCCTTCCTTTGGGGGCACTTTTGGATGGGCAAAAAGGGCTCGCAACGCATTTCCTGGGGCCTGATTTTTCACTTGCCTTCGATGCCGTCTAGGACTATGTTTAGGGATGCTCGGAAAGAGCGAACCCGGAGGGTCCAGTTGCATGTGGGGCTGCGTAAAGGCTCCCCTGGGGAGATCACTTGTACCCAAAGCCTTCCTTTGCGGGCACTTTTGGATGGTTTAAAGGGGCTCGCAACGCATTTCCTGGGGCCTGATTTTTCAGTCGTCCCGATGACGGCTAGGGCTATGTTTAGGTTTGCTCATGAACAGCGAACCCGGAGGGTCCAGTTGCATGTGGGGCTGCGTAAAGGCTCCCCTGGGGAGTTCTCTTGTACCCAAAGCCTTCCTTTGGTGATACTTTTGAATGGTCCAAAGGGGCTTGCAACGCGTTTTCTGGGGCCCGAGTTTTCAGTCTTCTCCCATGCCGGCTAGTGATATATTTAGGTTTCCCTGGAAAAATCGAACCCAGAGGGTCCAGTTGCATGTGGGGCTGCGTAAAGGCTCCCCTGGGGAGTTCACTTGTACCCAAAGCCTTCCTTTGGGGGCACTTTTGGATGGTCCAAAGGGTCTTACAACGCATTTCCTGGGGCCTGATTTTTCAGTCGTCTCCGATGACGGCTAGGGCTACGTTTAGGTTTGCTCAGGGACAGCGAACCCGGAGGGTCCAGTTGCATGTGGGGCTGCGTAAAGGCTCCCCTGGGGAGTTCACTTGTACCCAAAGCCTTCCTTTGGGGGCACATTTGGATGGGCGAAAAGGGCTTGCAACGCACTTCCTGGGGCCTGATTTTTCATTCGTGTTCGATGCCGTCTAGGAATATGTTTAGGGATGCTCGGAAACAGCGAACCCAAAGGGTCCAGTTGCATGTGGGGCTGCGTAAAGGCTCCCCTGGGGAGTTCACTTGTACCCAAAGCCTTCCTTTGGGGGCACTTTTGGATGGGCGAAAAGGGCTTGCAACGCATTTCCTGGGGCCTGATTTTTCACTCGTCTCCGATGACGGCTAGGGTTACCTTTAGGTTTGCTCAGGAACAGCGAACCTGGAGGGTCCAGTTGCATGTGGGGCTGCGTAAAGGCTCCCCTGGGGAGATCACTTGTACCCAAAGCCTTCCTTTGCGGGCACTTTTGGATGGTCCAAAGGGGCTCGCAACGCATTTCCTGGGGCCTGATTTTTCAGTCGTCTCCGATGCCGGCTAGGGCTACGTTTAGGTTTGCTCAGGAACAGAGAACCCGGAGGGTCCAGTTGCATGTGCGGCTGCGTAAAGGCTCCCCTGGGGAGTTCTCTTGTACCCAAAGCCTTCCTTTGGTGACACTTTTGGATGGTCCAAAGGGGCTTGCAACGCGTTTTCTGGGGCCCGGGTTTTCAGTCTTCTCCCATGCCGGCTAGGGATATATTTAGGGATGCTCGGAAAAATCGAACCCGAAGGGTCCAGTTGCATGTGCGGCTGCGTAAAGGCTCCCCTGGGAACTTCAGATGTACCCAAAGCCTACCTTTGGTGACACTTTTGGATGGTCCAAAGGGACTTGCAACGCGTTTTCTGAGGCCCGGGTTTTCAGTCTTCTCCCATGCCGGCTAGTGATATATTTACAGTTGCTAGGAAAAATTGAACCCGGAGGGTCCAGTTGCATGTGGGGCTGCGTAAAGGCTCCCCTGGGGAGTTCACTTGTACCCAAAGCCTTCTTTTGGGGGCACTTTTGGATGGTCCAAAGGGGCTCGCAACGCATTTCCTAAGGTCTGATTTTTCAGTCGACTTCGATGCCGGCTAGGGCTATGTTTAGGTTTGCTCAGGAACAGCGAACCCGGAGGGTCCAGTTGCATGTGGGGCTGCGTAAAGGCTCCCCTGGGGAGATCACTTGTACCCAAAGCCTTCCTTTGCGGGCACTTTTGGATGGTTTAAAGGGGCTCGCAACGCATTTCCTGGGGCCTGATTTTTCAGTCGTCCCGATGACGGCTAGGGCTATGTTTAGGTTTGCTCATGAACAGCGAACCCGGAGGGTCCAGTTGCATGTGGGGCTGCGTAAAGGCTCCCCTGGGGAGTTCTCTTGTACCCAAAGCCTTCCTTTGGTGATACTTTTGAATGGTCCAAAGGGGCTTGCAACGCGTTTTCTGGGGCCCGAGTTTTCAGTCTTCTCCCATGCCGGCTAGTGATATATTTAGGTTTCCCTGGAAAAATCGAACCCAGAGGGTCCAGTTGCATGTGGGGCTGCGTAAAGGCTCCCCTGGGGAGTTCACTTGTACCCAAAGCCTTCCTTTGGGGGCACTTTTGGATGGTCCAAAGGGTCTTACAACGCATTTCCTGGGGCCTGATTTTTCAGTCGTCTCCGATGACGGCTAGGGCTACGTTTAGGTTTGCTCAGGGACAGCGAACCCGGAGGGTCCAGTTGCATGTGGGGCTGCGTAAAGGCTCCCCTGGGGAGTTCACTTGTACCCAAAGCCTTCCTTTGGGGGCACATTTGGATGGGCGAAAAGGGCTTGCAACGCACTTCCTGGGGCCTGATTTTTCATTCGTGTTCGATGCCGTCTAGGAATATGTTTAGGGATGCTCGGAAACAGCGAACCCAAAGGGTCCAGTTGCATGTGGGGCTGCGTAAAGGCTCCCCTGGGGAGTTCACTTGTACCCAAAGCCTTCCTTTGGGGGCACTTTTGGATGGGCGAAAAGGGCTTGCAACGCATTTCCTGGGGCCTGATTTTTCACTCGTCTCCGATGACGGCTAGGGTTACCTTTAGGTTTGCTCAGGAACAGCGAACCTGGAGGGTCCAGTTGCATGTGGGGCTGCGTAAAGGCTCCCCTGGGGAGATCACTTGTACCCAAAGCCTTCCTTTGCGGGCACTTTTGGATGGTCCAAAGGGGCTCGCAACGCATTTCCTGGGGCCTGATTTTTCAGTCGTCTCCGATGCCGGCTAGGGCTACGTTTAGGTTTGCTCAGGAACAGAGAACCCGGAGGGTCCAGTTGCATGTGCGGCTGCGTAAAGGCTCCCCTGGGGAGTTCTCTTGTACCCAAAGCCTTCCTTTGGTGACACTTTTGGATGGTCCAAAGGGGCTTGCAACGCGTTTTCTGGGGCCCGGGTTTTCAGTCTTCTCCCATGCCGGCTAGGGATATATTTAGGGATGCTCGGAAAAATCGAACCCGAAGGGTCCAGTTGCATGTGCGGCTGCGTAAAGGCTCCCCTGGGAACTTCAGATGTACCCAAAGCCTACCTTTGGTGACACTTTTGGATGGTCCAAAGGGACTTGCAACGCGTTTTCTGAGGCCCGGGTTTTCAGTCTTCTCCCATGCCGGCTAGTGATATATTTACAGTTGCTAGGAAAAATTGAACCCGGAGGGTCCAGTTGCATGTGGGGCTGCGTAAAGGCTCCCCTGGGGAGTTCACTTGTACCCAAAGCCTTCTTTTGGGGGCACTTTTGGATGGTCCAAAGGGGCTCGCAACGCATTTCCTAAGGTCTGATTTTTCAGTCGACTTCGATGCCGGCTAGGGCTATGTTTAGGTTTGCTCAGGAACAGCGAACCCGGAGGGTCCAGTTGCATGTGGGGCTGCGTAAAGGCTCCCCTGGGGAGTTCACTTGTACCCAAAGCCTTCCTTTGGGGGCACTTTTGGATGAGCGAAAAGGGCTCGCAACGCATTTCCTGGGGCCTGATTTTTCAGTCATCTTCGATGCCGGCTAGGGTTATGTTTAGCGATGCTCGGAAACAGCGAACCCGAAGGGTCCAGTTGCATGTGGGGCTGCGTAAAGGCTCCCCTGGGGAGTCCAGTTGTACCCAAAGCCTTCCTTTGGGGGCACTTTTTGATCGTCCAAAGGGGCTCGCAATGCATTTCCTGGGGCCTGATTTTTCAGTCGTCTCCGATGACGGCTAGGGCTACGTTTAGGTTTGCTCAGGAACAGCGAACCCGGAGGGTCCAGTTGCATGTGGGGCTGCGTAAAGGCTCCCCTGGGGAGTTCACTTGTACCCAAAACCTTCCTTTGGTGATACTTTTGGATGGTCCAAAGGGGCTTGCAACGCGTTTTCTGGGGCCCGGGTTTTCAGTCTTCTCCCATGCCGGCTAGTGATATGTTTAAGTTTGCTCGGAAAAATCGAACCCGGAGGGTCCAGTTGCATGTGGGGCTGCGTAAAGGCTCCCCTGGGGAGTTCACTTGTACCCAAAGTCTTCCTTTGGGGGCACTTTTGGATGGACGAAAAGGGCTCGCAACGCATTTCCTGGGGTCAGATTTTTCAGTCGTCATCGAATCCGGCTAGGGCTATGTTTAGGGATGCTCGGAAACATCGAACCCGGAGGGTCCAGTTGCATGTGGGGCTGCGTAAAGGCTCCCCTGGGGAGTTCACTTGTACCCAAAGCCTTCCTTTGGGGGCACTTTTGGATGGGCGAAAAGGACTCGGAACGCATTTCCTGGGGCCTGATTTTTCAGTCGTCATCGATGCCGGCTAGGGCTATGTTTAGGGATGCTCGGAAACAGCGAACCCGGAGGGTCCAGTTGCATGTGGGGCTGCGTAAAGGCTCCCCTGGGGAGTTCTCTTGTACCCAAAGCCTTCCTTTGGGGGCACGTTTGGATGGGCAAAAAGGGCTCGCAACGCATTTCCTGGGGCCTGATTTTTCACTTGCCTTCTATGCCGTCTAGGACTATGTTTAGGGATGCTCGGAAAGAGCGAACCCGGAGGGTCCAGTTGCATGTGGGGCTGCGTAAAGGCTCCCCTGGGGAGATCACTTGTACCCAAAGCCTTCCTTTGCGGGCACTTTTGGATGGTCCAAAGGGGCTCGCAACGCATTTCCTGGGGCCTGATTTTTCAGTCGTCCCGATGACGGCTAGGGCTATGTTTAGGTTTGCTCATGAACAGCGAACCCGGAGGGTCCAGTTGCATGTGGGGCTGCGTAAAGGCTCCCCTGGGGAGTTCTCTTGTACCCAAAGCCTTCCTTTGGTGACACTTTTGGATGGTCCAAAGGGGCTTGCAACGCGTTTTCTGTGGCTCGGGTTTTCAGTCTTCTCCCATGCCGACTAGGGATATATTTAGGGATGCTCGGAAACATCGAACCCGAAGGGTCCAGTTGCATGTGGGGCTGCGTAAAGGCTCCCCTGGGGAGTTCTCTTGTACCCAAAGCCTTCCTTTGGGGGCACTTTTGGATGGGCAAAAAGGGCTCGCAACGCATTTCGTGGGGCTTGATTTTTCAGTCATTTCTATGCCGGCTAGGGCTATGTTTAGGGATGCTCGGAAACAGCGAACCCGGAGGGTCCAGTTGCATGTGGGGCTGCGTAAAGGCTCCCCTGGGGAGTTCAGATGTACCCAAAGCCTTCCTTTGGTGATACTTTTGAATGGTCCAAAGGGGCTTGCAACGCGTTTTCTGGGGCCCGAGTTTTCAGTCTTCTCCCATGCCGGCTAGTGATATATTTAGGTTTACCTGGAAAAATCGAACCCAGAGGGTCCAGTTGCATGTGGGGCTGCGTAAAGGCTCCCCTGGGGAGTTCACTTGTACCCAAAGCCTTCCTCTGGGGGCACTTTTGGATGGTCCAAAGGGTCTTACAACGCATTTCCTGGGGCCTGATTTTTCAGTCGTCTCCGAAGACGGCTAGGGCTACGTTTAGGTTTGCTCAGGGACAGCGAACCCGGAGGGTCCAGTTGCATGTGCGGCTGCGTAAAGGCTCCCCTGGGGAGTTCACTTGTACCCAAAGCCTTCCTTTGGGGGCACATTTGGATGGGCGAAAAGGGCTTGCAACGCACTTCCTGGGGCCTGATTTTTCATTCGTGTTCGATGCCGTCTAGGAATATGTTTAGGGATGCTCTGAAACAGCGAACCCGGAGGGTCCAGTTGCATGTGCGGCTGCGTAAAGGCTCCCCTGGGGAGTTCACTTGTACCCAAAGCCTTCCTTTGGGGGCACTTTTGGATGGGCGAAAAGGGCTCGCAACGCATTTCCTGGGGCCTGATTTTTCAGTCGTCTCCGATGACGGCTAGGGCTACGTTTAGGTTTGCTCAGGAACAGAGAACCCGGAGGGTCCAGTTGCATGTGCGGCTGCGTAAAGGCTCCCCTGGGGAGTTCTCTTGTACCCAAAGCCTTCCTTTGGTGACACTTTTGGATCGTCCAAAGGGGCTTGCAACGCGTTTTCTGGGGCCCGGGTTTTCAGTCTTCTCCCATGCCGGTTAGGGATATAATTAGGGTTGCTTGGAAAAATCGAACCCGAAGGGTCCAGTTGCATGTGCGGCTGCGTAAAGGCTCCCCTGGGAACTTCAGATGTACCCAAAGCCTTCCTTTGGTGACACTTTTGGATGGTCCAAAGGGGCTTGCAACGCGTTTTCTGGGGCCCGGGTTTTCAGTCTTCTCCCAAGCCTGCTAGTGATATATTTAGGATTGCTCGGAAAAATCGAACCCGGAGGGTCCAGTTGCATGTGGGGCTGCGTAAAGGCTCCCCTGGGGAGTTCACTTGTACCCAAAGCCTTCCTTTGGGGGCACTTTTGGATGGTCCAAAGGGGCTCGCAACGCATTTACTGGGGCCTGAATTTTCAGTCGTCTCCAATGACGGCTAGGGCTACGTCTAGGTTTGCTCAGGAACAGCGAACCCGGAGGGTCCAGTTGCATGTGGGGCTGCGTAAAGGCTCCCCTGGGGAGTTCACTTGTACCCAAAGCCTTCCTTTGGTGATACTTTTGGATGGTCCAAAGGGGCTTGCAACGCGTTTTCTGGGGCCCGGGTTTTCAGTCTTCTCCCATGCCGGCTAGTGATATATTTAAGTTTGCTCGGAAAAATCGAGCCCGGAGGGTCCAGTTGCATGTGGGGCTGCGTAAAGGCTCCCCTGGGGAGTTCACTTGTACCCAAAGTCTTCCTTTGGGGGCACTTTTGGATGGACGAAAAGGGCTCGCAACGCATTTCCTAGGGTCAGATTTTTCAGTCGTCATCGATGCCGGCTAGGGCTATGTTTAGGGATGCTCGGAAACAGGGAACCCGGAGGGTCCAGTTGCATGTGGGGCTGCGTAAAGGCTCCCCTGGGGAGTTCACTTGTACCCAAAGCCTTCCTTTGGGGGGACTTTTGGATGGGCGAAAAGGACTCGGAACGCATTTCCTGGGGCCTGATTTTTCAGTCGTCATCGATGCCGGCAAGGGCTATGTTTAGGGATGCTCGGAAACAGCGAACCCGGAGGGTCCAGTTGCATGTGGGGCTGCGTAAAGGCTCCCCTGGGGAGTTCACTTGTACCCAAAGCCTTCCTTTGGGGGCACTTTTGGATGGGCAAAAAGGGCTCGCAACGCATTTCCTGGGGCCTGATTTTTCAGTCGTCTCCGATGACGGCTAGGGCTACGTTTAGGTTTGCTCATGAACAGCGAACCCGGAGGGTCCAGTTGCATGTGGGGCTGCGTAAAGGCTCCCCTGGGGAGTTCACTTGTACCCAAAGCCTTCCTTTGGTGATACTTTTGAATGGTCCAAAGGAGCTTGCAACGCGTTTTCTGGGGCCCGGGTTTTCAGTCTTCTCCCATGCCGGCTAGTGATATATTTAGGTTTACCCGGAAAAATCGAACCCAGAGGGTCCAGTTGCATGTGGGGCTGCGTAAAGGCTCCCCTGGGGAGTTCACTTGTACCCAAAGCCTTCCTTTGGGGGCACTTTTGGATGGGCGAAAAGGGCTTGCAACGCACTTCCTGGGGCCTGATTTTTCATTCGTCTTCGATGCCGTCTAGGGCTATGTTTAGGGATGCTCGGAAACATCGAACCCGGAGGGTCCAGTTGCATGTGGGGCTGCGTAAAGGCTCCCCTGGGGAGTTCACTTGTACCCAAAGCCTTCCTTTGGGGGCACTTTTGGATGGGCGAAAAGGGCTCGCAACGCATTTCCTGGGGCCTGATTTTTCACTCGTCTCCGATGACGGCTAGACCTACCTTTAGGTTTGCTCAGGAACAGCGAACCTGGAGGGTCCAGTTGCATGTGGGGCTGCGTAAAGGCTCCCCTGGGGAGATCACTTGTACCCAAAGCCTTCCTTTGCGGGCACTTTTGGATGGTCCAAAGGGGCTTGCAACGCATTTCCTGGGGCCTGATTTTTCAGTCGTCTCCGATGCCGGCTAGGGCTACGTTTAGGTTTGCTCAGGAACAGAGAACCCGGAGGGTCCAGTTGCATGTGCGGCTGCGTAAAGGCTCCCCTGGGGAGTTCTCTTGTACCCAAAGCCTTCCTTTGGTGACACTTTTGGATGGTCCAAAGGGGCTTGCAACGCGTTTTCTGGGGCCCGGGTTTTCAGTCTTCTCCCATGCCGGCTAGGGATATATTTAGGGATGCTCGGAAAAATCGAACCCGAAGGGTCCAGTTGCATGTGCGGCTGCGTAAAGGCTCCCCTGGGAACTTCAGATGTACCCAAAGCCTTCCTTTGGTGACACTTTTGGATGGTCCAAAGGGGCTTGCAACGCGTTTTCTGGGGCCCGGATTTTCAGTCTTCTCCCATGCCGGCTAGTGATATATTTAGGGTTGCTCGGAAAAATTGAACCCGGAGGGTCCAGTTGCATGTGGGGCTGCGTAAAGGCTCCCCTGGGGAGTTCACTTGTACCCAAAGCCTTCCTTTGGGGGCACTTTTGGATGGTCCAAAGGGGCTCGCAACGCATTTCCTAAGGTCTGATTTTTCAGTCGACTTCGATGCCGGCTAGGGCTATGTTTAGGTTTGCTCAGGAACAGCGAACCCGGAGGGTCCAGTTGCATGTGGGGCTGCGTAAAGGCTCCCCTGGGGAGTTCACTTGTACCCAAAGCCTTCCTTTGGGGGCACTTTTGGATGAGCGAAAAGGGCTCGCAACGCATTTCCTGGGGCCTGATTTTTCACTCGTCTCCGATGACGGCTAGGGTTACCTTTAGGTTTGCTCAGGAACAGCGAACCTGGAGGGTCCAGTTGCATGTGGGGCTGCGTAAAGGCTCCCCTGGGGAGATCACTTGTACCCAAAGCCTTCCTTTGCGGGCACTTTTGGATGGTCCAAAGGGGCTCGCAACGCATTTCCTGGGGCCTGATTTTTCAGTCGTCTCCGATGCCGGCTAGGGCTACGTTTAGGTTTGCTCAGGAACAGAGAACCCGGAGGGTCCAGTTGCATGTGCGGCTGCGTAAAGGCTCCCCTGGGGAGTTCTCTTGTACCCAAAGCCTTCCTTTGGTGACACTTTTGGATGGTCCAAAGGGGCTTGCAACGCGTTTTCTGGGGCCCGGGTTTTCAGTCTTCTCCCATGCCGGCTAGGGATATATTTAGGGATGCTCGGAAAAATCGAACCCGAAGGGTCCAGTTGCATGTGCGGCTGCGTAAAGGCTCCCCTGGGAACTTCAGATGTACCCAAAGCCTACCTTTGGTGACACTTTTGGATGGTCCAAAGGAGCTTGCAACGCGTTTTCTGAGGCCTGGGTTTTCAGTCTTCTCCCATGCCGGCTAGTGATATATTTACAGTTGCTAGGAAAAATTGAACCCGGAGGGTCCAGTTGCATGTGGGGCTGCGTAAAGGCTCCCCTGGGGAGTTCACTTGTACCCAAAGCCTTCCTTTGGGGGCACTTTTGGATGAGCGAAAAGGGCTCGCAACGCATTTCCTGGGGCCTGATTTTTCACTTGTCTCCGATGACGGCTAGGGCTATGTATAGGTTTGCTTAGGAACAGCGAACCCGGAGGGTCCAGTTGCATGTGGGGCTGCGTTAAGGCTCCCCTGGGGAGTCCAGTTGTACCCAAAGCCTTCCTTTGGGGGCACTTTTTGATCGTCCAAAGGGGCTCGCAACGCATTTCCTGGGGCCTGATTTTTCAGTTGTCTCCGATGACGGCTAGGGCTACGTTTAGGTTTGCTCAGGAACAGCGAACCCGGAGGGTCCAGTTGCATGTGGGGCTGCGTAAAGGCTCCCCTGGGGAGTTCACTTGTACCCAAAACCTTCCTTTGGTGATACTTTTGGATGGTCCAAAGGGGCTTGCAACGCGTTTTCTGGGGCCCGGGTTTTCAGTCTTCTCCCATGCCGGCTAGTGATATGTTTAAGTTTGCTCGGAAAATCGAGCCCGGAGGGTCCAGTTGCATGTGGGGCTGCGTAAAGGCTCCCCTGGGGAGTTCACTTGTACCCAAAGTCTTCCTTTGGGGGCACTTTTGGATGGACGAAAAGGGCTCGCAACGCATTTCCTGGGGTCAGATTTTTCAGTCGTCATCGAATCCGGCTAGGGCTATGTTTAGGGATGCTCGGAAACATCGAACCCGGAGGGTCCAGTTGCATGTGGGGCTGCGTAAAGGCTCCCCTGGGGAGTTCACTTGTACCCAAAGCCTTCCTTTGGGGGCACTTTTGGATGGGCGAAAAGGACTCGGAACGCATTTCCTGGGGCCTGATTTTTCAGTCGTCATCGATGCCGGCTAGGGCTATGTTTAGGGATGCTCGGAAATAGCGAACCCGGAGGGTCCAGTTGCATGTGGGGCTGCGTAAAGGCTCCCCTGGGGAGTTCTCTTGTACCCAAAGCCTTCCTTTGGGGGCACGTTTGGATGGGCAAAAAGGGCTTGCAACGCACTTCCTGGGGCCTGATTTTTCATTCGTCTTCGATGCCGTCTAGGACTATGTTTAGGGATGCTCGGAAACATCGAACCCGGAGGGTCCAGTTGCATGTGGGGCTGCGTAAAGGCTCCCCTGGGGAGTTCACTTGTACCCAAAGCCTTCCTTTGGGGGCACTTTTGGATGGGCAAAAAGGGCTCGCAACGCATTTCCTGGGGCCTGATTTTTCACTTGCCTTCGATGCCGTCTAGGACTATGTTTAGGGATGCTCGGAAAGAGCGAACCCGGAGGGTCCAGTTGCATGTGGGGCTGCGTAAAGGCTCCCCTGGGGAGATCACTTGTACCCAAAGCCTTCCTTTGCGGGCACTTTTGGATGGTTTAAAGGGGCTCGCAACGCATTTCCTGGGGCCTGATTTTTCAGTCGTCCCGATGACGGCTAGGGCTATGTTTAGGTTTGCTCATGAACAGCGAACCCGGAGGGTCCAGTTGCATGTGGGGCTGCGTAAAGGCTCCCCTGGGGAGTTCTCTTGTACCCAAAGCCTTCCTTTGGTGATACTTTTGAATGGTCCAAAGGGGCTTGCAACGCGTTTTCTGGGGCCCGAGTTTTCAGTCTTCTCCCATGCCGGCTAGTGATATATTTAGGTTTCCCTGGAAAAATCGAACCCAGAGGGTCCAGTTGCATGTGGGGCTGCGTAAAGGCTCCCCTGGGGAGTTCACTTGTACCCAAAGCCTTCCTTTGGGGGCACTTTTGGATGGTCCAAAGGGTCTTACAACGCATTTCCTGGGGCCTGATTTTTCAGTCGTCTCCGATGACGGCTAGGGCTACGTTTAGGTTTGCTCAGGGACAGCGAACCCGGAGGGTCCAGTTGCATGTGGGGCTGCGTAAAGGCTCCCCTGGGGAGTTCACTTGTACCCAAAGCCTTCCTTTGGGGGCACATTTGGATGGGCGAAAAGGGCTTGCAACGCACTTCCTGGGGCCTGATTTTTCATTCGTGTTCGATGCCGTCTAGGAATATGTTTAGGGATGCTCGGAAACAGCGAACCCAAAGGGTCCAGTTGCATGTGGGGCTGCGTAAAGGCTCCCCTGGGGAGTTCACTTGTACCCAAAGCCTTCCTTTGGGGGCACTTTTGGATGGGCGAAAAGGGCTTGCAACGCATTTCCTGGGGCCTGATTTTTCACTCGTCTCCGATGACGGCTAGGGTTACCTTTAGGTTTGCTCAGGAACAGCGAACCTGGAGGGTCCAGTTGCATGTGGGGCTGCGTAAAGGCTCCCCTGGGGAGATCACTTGTACCCAAAGCCTTCCTTTGCGGGCACTTTTGGATGGTCCAAAGGGGCTCGCAACGCATTTCCTGGGGCCTGATTTTTCAGTCGTCTCCGATGCCGGCTAGGGCTACGTTTAGGTTTGCTCAGGAACAGAGAACCCGGAGGGTCCAGTTGCATGTGCGGCTGCGTAAAGGCTCCCCTGGGGAGTTCTCTTGTACCCAAAGCCTTCCTTTGGTGACACTTTTGGATGGTCCAAAGGGGCTTGCAACGCGTTTTCTGGGGCCCGGGTTTTCAGTCTTCTCCCATGCCGGCTAGGGATATGTTTAGGGATGCTCGGAAAAATCGAACCCGAAGGGTCCAGTTGCATGTGCGGCTGCGTAAAGGCTCCCCTGGGAACTTCAGATGTACCCAAAGCCTACCTTTGGTGACACTTTTGGATGGTCCAAAGGGACTTGCAACGCGTTTTCTGAGGCCCGGGTTTTCAGTCTTCTCCCATGCCGGCTAGTGATATATTTACAGTTGCTAGGAAAAATTGAACCCGGAGGGTCCAGTTGCATGTGGGGCTGCGTAAAGGCTCCCCTGGGGAGTTCACTTGTACCCAAAGCCTTCTTTTGGGGGCACTTTTGGATGGTCCAAAGGGGCTCGCAACGCATTTCCTAAGGTCTGATTTTTCAGTCGACTTCGATGCCGGCTAGGGCTATGTTTAGGTTTGCTCAGGAACAGCGAACCCGGAGGGTCCAGTTGCATGTGGGGCTGCGTAAAGGCTCCCCTGGGGAGTTCACTTGTACCCAAAGCCTTCCTTTGGGAGCACTTTTGGATGAGCGAAAAGGGCTCGCAACGCATTTCCTGGGGCCTGATTTTTCACTTGTCTCCGATGACGGCTAGGGCTATGTATAGGTTTGCTTAGGAACAGCGAACCCGGAGGGTCCAGTTGCATGTGGGGCTGCGTTAAGGCTCCCCTGGGGAGTCCAGTTGTACCCAAAGCCTTCCTTTGGGGGCACTTTTTGATCGTCCAAAGGGGCTCGCAACGCATTTCCTGGGGCCTGATTTTTCAGTCGTCTCCGATGACGGCTAGGGCTACGTTTAGGTTTGCTCAGGAACAGCGAACCCGGAGGGTCCAGTTGCATGTGGGGCTGCGTAAAGGCTCCCCTGGGGAGTTCACTTGTACCCAAAACCTTCCTTTGGTGATACTTTTGGATGGTCCAAAGGGGCTTGCAACGCGTTTTCTGGGGCCCGGGTTTTCAGTCTTCTCCCATGCCGGCTAGTGATATGTTTAAGTTTGCTCGGAAAAATCGAGCCCGGAGGGTCCAGTTGCATGTGGGGCTGCGTAAAGGCTCCCCTGGGGAGTTCACTTGTACCCAAAGTCTTCCTTTGGGGGCACTTTTGGATGGACGAAAAGGGCTCGCAACGCATTTCCTGGGGTCAGATTTTTCAGTCGTCATCGAATCCGGCTAGGGCTATGTTTAGGGATGCTCGGAAACATCGAACCCGGAGGGTCCAGTTGCATGTGGGGCTGCGTAAAGGCTCCCCTGGGGAGTTCACTTGTACCCAAAGCCTTCCTTTGGGGGCACTTTTGGATGGGCGAAAAGGACTCGGAACGCATTTCCTGGGGCCTGATTTTTCAGTCGTCATCGATGCCGGCTAGGGCTATGTTTAGGGATGCTCGGAAACAGCGAACCCAGAGGGTCCAGTTGCATGTGGGGCTGCGTAAAGGCTCCCCTGGGGAGTTCTCTTGTACCCAAAGCCTTCCTTTGCGGGCACTTTTGGATGGTCCAAAGGGGCTCGCAACGCATTTCCTGGGGCCTGATTTTTCAGTCGTCCCGATGACGGCTAGGGCTATGTTTAGGTTTGCTCATGAACAGCGAACCCGGAGGGTCCAGTTGCATGTGGGGCTGCGTAAAGGCTCCCCTGGGGAGTTCTCTTGTACCCAAAGCCTTCCTTTGGTGACACTTTTGGATGGTCCAAAGGGGCTTGCAACGCGTTTTCTGTGGCTCGGGTTTTCAGTCTTCTCCCATGCCGACTAGGGATATATTTAGGGATGCTCGGAAACATCGAACCCGAAGGGTCCAGTTGCATGTGGGGCTGCGTAAAGGCTCCCCTGGGGAGTTCTCTTGTACCCAAAGCCTTCCTTTGGGGGCACTTTTGGATGGGCAAAAAGGACTTGCAACGCATTTCGTGGGGCTTGATTTTTCAGTCATTTCTATGCCGGCTAGGGCTATGTTTAGGGATGCTCGGAAACAGCGAACCCGGAGGGTCCAGTTGCATGTGGGGCTGCGTAAAGGCTCCCCTGGGGAGTTCACTTGTACCCAAAGCCTTCCTCTGGGGGCACTTTTGGATGGTCCAAAGGGTCTTACAACGCATTTCCTGGGGCCTGATTTTTCAGTCGTCTCCGAAGACGGCTAGGGCTACGTTTAGGTTTGCTCAGGGACAGCGAACCCGGAGGGTCCAGTTGCATGTGCGGCTGCGTAAAGGCTCCCCTGGGGAGTTCACTTGTACCCAAAGCCTTCCTTTGGGGGCACATTTGGATGGGCGAAAAGGGCTTGCAACGCACTTCCTGGGGCCTGATTTTTCATTCGTGTTCGATGCCGTCTAGGAATATGTTTAGGGATGCTCTGAAACAGCGAACCCGGAGGGTCCAGTTGCATGTGGGGCTGCGTAAAGGCTCCCCTGGGGAGTTCTCTTGTACCCAAAGCCTTCCTTTGCGGGCACTTTTGGATGGTCCAAAGGGGCTCGCAACGCATTTCCTGGGGCCTGATTTTTCAGTCGTCCCGATGACGGCTAGGGCTATGTTTAGGTTTGCTCATGAACAGCGAACCCGGAGGGTCCAGTTGCATGTGGGGCTGCGTAAAGGCTCCCCTGGGGAGTTCTCTTGTACCCAAAGCCTTCCTTTGGTGACACTTTTGGATGGTCCAAAGGGGCTTGCAACGCGTTTTCTGTGGCTCGGGTTTTCAGTCTTCTCCCATGCCGACTAGGGATATATTTAGGGATGCTCGGAAACATCGAACCCGAAGGGTCCAGTTGCATGTGGGGCTGCGTAAAGGCTCCCCTGGGGAGTTCTCTTGTACCCAAAGCCTTCCTTTGGGGGCACTTTTGGATGGGCAAAAAGGGCTCGCAACGCATTTCGTGGGGCTTGATTTTTCAGTCATTTCTATGCCGGCTAGGGCTATGTTTAGGGATGCTCGGAAACAGCGAACCCGGAGGGTCCAGTTGCATGTGGGGCTGCGTAAAGGCTCCCCTGGGGAGTTCACTTGTACCCAAAGCCTTCCTCTGGGGGCACTTTTGGATGGTCCAAAGGGTCTTACAACGCATTTCCTGGGGCCTGATTTTTCAGTCGTCTCCGAAGACGGCTAGGGCTACGTTTAGGTTTGCTCAGGGACAGCGAACCCGGAGGGTCCAGTTGCATGTGCGGCTGCGTAAAGGCTCCCCTGGGGAGTTCACTTGTACCCAAAGCCTTCCTTTGGGGGCACATTTGGATGGGCGAAAAGGGCTTGCAACGCACTTCCTGGGGCCTGATTTTTCATTCGTGTTCGATGCCGTCTAGGAATATGTTTAGGGATGCTCTGAAACAGCGAACCCGGAGGGTCCAGTTGCATGTGCGGCTGCGTAAAGGCTCCCCTGGGGAGTTCACTTGTACCCAAAGCCTTCCTTTGGGGGCACTTTTGGATGGGCGAAAAGGGCTCGCAACGCATTTCCTGGGGCCTGATTTTTCAGTCGTCTCCGATGACGGCTAGGGCTACGTTTAGGTTTGCTCAGGAACAGAGAACCTGGAGGGTCCAGTTGCATGTGCGGCTGCGTAAAGGCTCCCCTGGGGAGTTCTCTTGTACCCAAAGCCTTCCTTTGGTGACACTTTTGGATCGTCCAAAGGGGCTTGCAACGCGTTTTCTGGGGCCCGGGTTTTCAGTCTTCTCCCATGCCGGTTAGGGATATAATTAGGGTTGCTTGGAAAAATCGAACCCGAAGGGTCCAGTTGCATGTGCGGCTGCGTAAAGGCTCCCCTGGGAACTTCAGATGTACCCAAAGCCTTCCTTTGGTGACACTTTTGGATGGTCCAAAGGGGCTTGCAACGCGTTTTCTGGGGCCCGGGTTTTCAGTCTTCTCCCAAGCCTGCTAGTGATATATTTAGGATTGCTCGGAAAAATCGAACCCGGAGGGTCCAGTTGCATGTGGGGCTGCGTAAAGGCTCCCCTGGGGAGTTCACTTGTACCCAAAGCCTTCCTTTGGGGGCACTTTTGGATGGTCCAAAGGGGCTCGCAACGCATTTACTGGGGCCTGAATTTTCAGTCGTCTCCGATGACGGCTAGGGCTACGTCTAGGTTTGCTCATGAACAGCGAACCCGGAGGGTCCAGTTGCATGTGGGGCTGCGTAAAGGCTCCCCTGGGGAGTTCACTTGTACCCAAAACCTTCCTTTGGTGATACTTTTGGATGGTCCAAAGGGGCTTGCAACGCGTTTTCTGGGGCCCGGGTTTTCAGTCTTCTCCCATGCCGGCTAGTGATATATTTAAGTTTGCTCGGAAAAATCGAGCCCGGAGGGTCCAGTTGCATGTGGGGCTGCGTAAAGGCTCCCCTGGGGAGTTCACTTGTACCCAAAGTCTTCCTTTGGGGGCACTTTTGGATGGACGAAAAGGGCTCGCAACGCATTTCCTAGGGTCAGATTTTTCAGTCGTCATCGATGCCGGCTAGGGCTATGTTTAGGGATGCTCGGAAACAGGGAACCCGGAGGGTCCAGTTGCATGTGGGGCTGCGTAAAGGCTCCCCTGGGGAGTTCACTTGTACCCAAAGCCTTCCTTTGGGGGGACTTTTGGATGGGCGAAAAGGACTCGGAACGCATTTCCTGGGGCCTGATTTTTCAGTCGTCATCGATGCCGGCTAGGGCTATGTTTAGGGATGCTCGGAAACAGCGAACGCGGAGGGTCCAGTTGCATGTGGGGCTGCGTAAAGGCTCCCCTGGGGAGTTCACTTGTACCCAAAGCCTTCCTTTGGGGGCACTTTTGGATGGGCAAAAAGGGCTCGCAACGCATTTCCTGGGGCCTGATTTTTCAGTCGTCTCCGATGCCGGCTAGGGCTACGTTTAGTTTTGCTCATGAACAGCGAACCCGGGGGGTCCAGTTGCATGTGGGGCTGCGTAAAGGCTCCCCTGGGGAGTTCACTTGTACCCAAAGCCTTCCTTTGGTGATACTTTTGAATGGTCCAAAGGGGCTTGCAACGCGTTTTCTGGGGCCCGGGTTTTCAGTCTTCTCCCATGCCGGCTAGTGATATATTTAGGTTTACCCGGAAAAATCGAACCCAGAGGGTCCAGTTGCATGTGGGGCTGCGTAAAGGCTCCCCTGTGGAGTTCACTTGTACCCAAAGCCTTCCTTTGGGGGCACTTTTGGATGGGCGAAAAGGGCTTGCAACGCACTTCCTGGGGCCTGATTTTTCATTCGTCTTCGATGCCGTCTAGGGCTATGTTTAGGGATGCTCGGAAACATCGAACCCGGAGGGTCCAGTTGCATGTGGGGCTGCGTAAAGGCTCCCCTGGGGAGTTCACTTGTACCCAAAGCCTTCCTTTGGGGGCACTTTTGGATGGGCGAAAAGGGCTCGCAACGCATTTCCTGGGGCCTGATTTTTCACTCGTCTCCGATGACGGCTAGAACTACCTTTAGGTTTGCTCAGGAACAGCGAACCTGGAGGGTCCAGTTGCATGTGGGGCTGCGTAAAGGCTCCCCTGGGGAGATCACTTGTACCCAAAGCCTTCCTTTGCGGGCACTTTTGGATGGTCCAAAGGGGCTCGCAACGCATTTCCTGGGGCCTGATTTTTCAGTCGTCTCCGATGCCGGCTAGGGCTACGTTTAGGTTTGCTCAGGAAGAGAGAACCCGGAGGGTCCAGTTGCATGTGCGGCTGCGTAAAGGCTCCCCTGGGGAGTTCTCTTGTACCCAAAGCCTTCCTTTGGTGACACTTTTGGATGGTCCAAAGGGGCTTGCAACGCGTTTTCTGGGGCACGGGTTTTCAGTCTTCTCCCATGCCGGCTAGGGATATATTTAGGGATGCTCGGAAAAATCGAACCCGAAGGGTCCAGTTGCATGTGCGGCTGCGTAAAGGCTCCCCTGGGAACTTCAGATGTACCCAAAGCCTTCCTTTGGTGACACTTTTGGATGGTCCAAAGGGGCTTGCAACGCGTTTTCTGGGGCCCGGGTTTTCAGTTTTCTCCCATGCCGGCTAGTGATATATTTAGGGTTGCTCGGAAAAATTGAACCCGGAGGGTCCAGTTGCATGTGGGGCTGCGTAAAGGCTCCCCTGGGGAGTTCACTTGTACCCAAAGCCTTCCTTTGGGGGCACTTTTGGATGGTCCAAAGGGGCTCGCAACGCATTTCCTAAGGTCTGATTTTTCAGTCGACTTCGATGCCGGCTAGGGCTATGTTTAGGTTTGCTCAGGAACAGCGAACCCGGAGGGTCCAGTTGCATGTGGGGCTGCGTAAAGGCTCCCCTGGGGAGTTCACTTGTACCCAAAGCCTTCCTTTGGGGGCACTTTTGGATGAGCGAAAAGGGCTCGCAACGCATTTCCTGGGGCCTGATTTTTCACTCGTCTCCGATGACGGCTAGGGTTACCTTTAGGTTTGCTCAGGAACAGCGAACCTGGAGGGTCCAGTTGCATGTGGGGCTGCGTAAAGGCTCCCCTGGGGAGATCACTTGTACCCAAAGCCTTCCTTTGCGGGCACTTTTGGATGGTCCAAAGGGGCTCGCAACGCATTTCCTGGGGCCTGATTTTTCAGTCGTCTCCGATGCCGGCTAGGGCTACGTTTAGGTTTGCTCAGGAACAGAGAACCCGGAGGGTCCAGTTGCATGTGCGGCTGCGTAAAGGCTCCCCTGGGGAGTTCTCTTGTACCCAAAGCCTTCCTTTGGTGACACTTTTGGATGGTCCAAAGGGGCTTGCAACGCGTTTTCTGGGGCCCGGGTTTTCAGTCTTCTCCCATGCCGGCTAGGGATATATTTAGGGATGCTCGGAAAAATCGAACCCGAAGGGTCCAGTTGCATGTGCGGCTGCGTAAAGGCTCCCCTGGGAACTTCAGATGTACCCAAAGCCTACCTTTGGTGACACTTTTGGATGGTCCAAAGGGGCTTGCAACGCGTTTTCTGAGGCCTGGGTTTTCAGTCTTCTCCCATGCCGGCTAGTGATATATTTACAGTTGCTAGGAAAAATTGAACCCGGAGGGTCCAGTTGCATGTGGGGCTGCGTAAAGGCTCCCCTGGGGAGTTCACTTGTACCCAAAGCCTTCCTTTGGGGGCACTTTTGGATGAGCGAAAAGGGCTCGCAACGCATTTCCTGGGGCCTGATTTTTCACTTGTCTCCGATGACGGCTAGGGCTATGTATAGGTTTGCTTAGGAACAGCGAACCCGGAGGGTCCAGTTGCATGTGGGGCTGCGTTAAGGCTCCCCTGGGGAGTCCAGTTGTACCCAAAGCCTTCCTTTGGGGGCAATTTTGATCGTCCAAAGGGGCTCGCAACGCATTTCCTGGGGCCTGATTTTTCAGTTGTCTCCGATGACGGCTAGGGCTACGTTTAGGTTTGCTCAGGAACAGAGAACCCGGAGGGTCCAGTTGCATGTGGGGCTGCGTAAAGGCTCCCCTGGGGAGTTCACTTGTACCCAAAACCTTCCTTTGGTGATACTTTTGGATGGTCCAAAGGGGCTTGCAACGCGTTTTCTGGGGCCCGGGTTTTCAGTCTTCTGCCATGCCGGCTAGTGATATGTTTAAGTTTGCTCGGAAAATCGAGCCCGGAGGGTCCAGTTGCATGTGGGGCTGCGTAAAGGCTCCCCTGGGGAGTTCACTTGTACCCAAAGTCTTCCTTTGGGGGCACTTTTGGATGGACGAAAAGGGCTCGCAACGCATTTCCTGGGGTCAGATTTTTCAGTCGTCATCGAATCCGGCTAGGGCTATGTTTAGGGATGCTCGGAAACATCGAACCCGGAGGGTCCAGTTGCATGTGGGGCTGCGTAAAGGCTCCCCTGGGGAGTTCACTTGTACCCAAAGCCTTCCTTTGGGGGCACTTTTGGATGGGCGAAAAGGACTCGGAACGCATTTCCTGGGGCCTGATTTTTCAGTCGTCATCGATGCCGGCTAGGGCTATGTTTAGGGATGCTCGGAAATAGCGAACCCGGAGGGTCCAGTTGCATGTGGGGCTGCGTAAAGGCTCCCCTGGGGAGTTCTCTTGTACCCAAAGCCTTCCTTTGGGGGCACGTTTGGATGGGCAAAAAGGGCTCGCAACGCATTTCCTGGGGCCTGATTTTTCACTTGCCTTCGATGCCGTCTAGGACTATGTTTAGGGATGCTCGGAAACAGCGAACCCGGAGGGTCCAGTTGCATGTGGGGCTGCGTAAAGGCTCCCCTGGGGAGATCACTTGTACCCAAAGCCTTCCTTTGCGGGCACTTTTGGATGGTCCAAAGGGGCTCGCAACGCATTTCCTGGGGCCTGATTTTTCAGTCGTCCCGATGACGGCTAGGGCTATGTTTAGGTTTGCTCATGAACAGCGAACCCGGAGGGTCCAGTTGCATGTGGGGCTGCGTAAAGGCTCCCCTGGGGAGTTCTCTTGTACCCAAAGCCTTCCTTTGGGGGCACTTTTGGATGGGCAAAAAGGGCTCGCAACGCATTTCGTGGGGCTTGATTTTTCAGTCGTTTCTATGCCGGCTAGGGCTATGTTTAGGGATGCTCGGAAACATCGAACCCGGAGGGTCCAGTTGCATGTGGGGCTGCGTAAAGGCTCCCCTGGGGAGTTCAGATGTACCCAAAGCCTTCCTTTGGTGATACTTTTGAATGGTCCAAAGGGGCTTGCAACGCGTTTTCTGTGGCTCGGGTTTTCAGTCTTCTCCCATGCCGGCTAGGGATATATTTAGGGATGCTCGGAAACATCGAACCCGAAGGGTCCAGTTGCATGTGGGGCTGCGTAAAGGCTCCCCTGGGGAGTTCTCTTGTACCCAAAGCCTTCCTTTGGGGGCACTTTTGGATCGTCCAAAGGGGCTTGCAACGCGTTTTCTGGGGCCCGGGTTTTCAGTCTTCTCCCATGCCGGTTAGGGATATAATTAGGGTTGCTCGGAAACATCGAACCCGGAGGGTCCAGTTGCATGTGGGGCTGCGTAAAGGCTCCCCTGGGGAGTTCAGATGTACCCAAAGCCTTCCTTTGGTGATACTTTTGAATGGTCCAAAGGGGCTTGCAACGCGTTTTCTGGGGCCCGAGTTTTCAGTCTTCTCCCATGCCGGCTAGTGATATATTTAGGTTTACCTGGAAAAATCGAACCCAGAGGGTCCAGTTGCATGTGGGGCTGCGTAAAGGCTCCCCTGGGGAGTTCACTTGTACCCAAAGCCTTCCTCTGGGGGCACTTTTTGATCGTCCAAAGGGTCTTACAACGCATTTCCTGGGGCCTGATTTTTCAGTCGTCTCCGAAGACGGCTAGGGCTAGGTTTAGGTTTGCTCAGGGACAGAGAACCCGGAGGGTCCAGTTGCATGTGCGGCTGCGTAAAGGCTCCCCTGGGGAGTTCACTTGTACCCAAAGCCTTCCTTTGGGGGCACATTTGGATGGGCAAAAAGGGCTTGCAACGCACTTCCTGGGGCCTGATTTTTCATTCGTGTTCGATGCCGTCTAGGAATATGTTTAGGGATGCTCTGAAACAGCGAACCCGGAGGGTCCAGTTGCATGTGCGGCTGCGTAAAGGCTCCCCTGGGGAGTTCACTTGTACCCAAAGCCTTCCTTTGGGGGCACTTTTGGATGGGCGAAAAGGGCTCGCAACGCATTTCCTGGGGCCTGATTTTTCAGTCGTCTCCGATGACGGCTAGGGCTACGTTTAGGTTTGCTCAGGAACAGAGAACCTGGAGGGTCCAGTTGCATGTGCGGCTGCGTAAAGGCTCCCCTGGGGAGTTCTCTTGTACCCAAAGCCTTCCTTTGGTGACACTTTTGGATCGTCCAAAGGGGCTTGCAACGCGTTTTCTGGGGCCCGGGTTTTCAGTCTTCTCCCATGCCGGTTAGGGATATAATTAGGGTTGCTTGGAAAAATCGAACCCGAAGGGTCCAGTTGCATGTGCGGCTGCGTAAAGGCTCCCCTGGGAACTTCAGATGTACCCAAAGCCTTCCTTTGGTGACACTTTTGGATGGTCCAAAGGGGCTTGCAACGCGTTTTCTGGGGCCCGGGTTTTCAGTCTTCTCCCAAGCCTGCTAGTGATATATTTAGGATTGCTCGGAAAAATCGAACCCGGAGGGTCCAGTTGCATGTGGGGCTGCGTAAAGGCTCCCCTGGGGAGTTCACTTGTACCCAAAGCCTTCCTTTGGGGGCACTTTTGGATGGTCCAAAGGGGCTCGCAACGCATTTACTGGGGCCTGAATTTTCAGTCGTCTCCGATGACGGCTAGGGCTACGTTTAGGTATGCTCAGGAACAGCGAACCCGGAGGGTCCAGTTGCATGTGGGGCTGCGTAAAGGCTCCCCTGGGGAGTTCACTTGTACCCAAAACCTTCCTTTGGTGATACTTTTGGATGGTCCAAAGGGGCTTGCAACGCGTTTTTGGGGCCCGGGTTTTCAGTCTTCTCCCATGCCGGCTAGTGATATATTTAAGTTTGCTCGGAAAAATCGAGCCCGGAGGGTCCAGTTGCATGTGGGGCTGCGTAAAGGCTCCCCTGGGGAGTTCACTTGTACCCAAAGTCTTCCTTTGGGGGCACTTTTGGATGGACGAAAAGGGCTCGCAACGCATTTCCTAGGGTCAGATTTTTCAGTCGTCATCGATGCCGGCTAGGGCTATGTTTAGGGATGCTCGGAAACAGGGAACCCGGAGGGTCCAGTTGCATGTGGGGCTGCGTAAAGGCTCCCCTGGGGAGTTCACTTGTACCCAAAGCCTTCCTTTGGTGACACTTTTGGATGGTCCAAAGGGGCTTGCAACGCGTTTTCTGGGGCACGGGTTTTCAGTCTTCTCCCATGCCGGCTAGGGATATATTTAGGGATGCTCGGAAAAATCGAACCCGAAGGGTCCAGTTGCATGTGCGGCTGCGTAAAGGCTCCCCTGGGAACTTCAGATGTACCCAAAGCCTTCCTTTGGTGACACTTTTGGATGGTCCAAAGGGGCTTGCAACGCGTTTTCTGGGGCCCGGGTTTTCAGTTTTCTCCCATGCCGGCTAGTGATATATTTAGGGTTGCTCGGAAAAATTGAACCCGGAGGGTCCAGTTGCATGTGGGGCTGCGTAAAGGCTCCCCTGGGGAGTTCACTTGTACCCAAAGCCTTCCTTTGGGGGCACTTTTGGATGGTCCAAAGGGGCTCGCAACGCATTTCCTAAGGTCTGATTTTTCAGTCGACTTCGATGCCGGCTAGGGCTATGTTTAGGTTTGCTCAGGAACAGCGAACCCGGAGGGTCCAGTTGCATGTGGGGCTGCGTAAAGGCTCCCCTGGGGAGTTCACTTGTACCCAAAGCCTTCCTTTGGGGGCACTTTTGGATGAGCGAAAAGGGCTCGCAACGCATTTCCTGGGGCCTGATTTTTCACTCGTCTCCGATGACGGCTAGGGTTACCTTTAGGTTTGCTCAGGAACAGCGAACCTGGAGGGTCCAGTTGCATGTGGGGCTGCGTAAAGGCTCCCCTGGGGAGATCACTTGTACCCAAAGCCTTCCTTTGCGGGCACTTTTGGATGGTCCAAAGGGGCTCGCAACGCATTTCCTGGGGCCTGATTTTTCAGTCGTCTCCGATGCCGGCTAGGGCTACGTTTAGGTTTGCTCAGGAACAGAGAACCCGGAGGGTCCAGTTGCATGTGCGGCTGCGTAAAGGCTCCCCTGGGGAGTTCTCTTGTACCCAAAGCCTTCCTTTGGTGACACTTTTGGATGGTCCAAAGGGGCTTGCAACGCGTTTTCTGGGGCCCGGGTTTTCAGTCTTCTCCCATGCCGGCTAGGGATATATTTAGGGATGCTCGGAAAAATCGAACCCGAAGGGTCCAGTTGCATGTGCGGCTGCGTAAAGGCTCCCCTGGGAACTTCAGATGTACCCAAAGCCTACCTTTGGTGACACTTTTGGATGGTCCAAAGGAGCTTGCAACGCGTTTTCTGAGGCCTGGGTTTTCAGTCTTCTCCCATGCCGGCTAGTGATATATTTACAGTTGCTAGGAAAAATTGAACCCGGAGGGTCCAGTTGCATGTGGGGCTGCGTAAAGGCTCCCCTGGGGAGTTCACTTGTACCCAAAGCCTTCCTTTGGGGGCACTTTTGGATGAGCGAAAAGGGCTCGCAACGCATTTCCTGGGGCCTGATTTTTCACTTGTCTCCGATGACGGCTAGGGCTATGTATAGGTTTGCTTAGGAACAGCGAACCCGGAGGGTCCAGTTGCATGTGGGGCTGCGTTAAGGCTCCCCTGGGGAGTCCAGTTGTACCCAAAGCCTTCCTTTGGGGGCAATTTTGATCGTCCAAAGGGGCTCGCAACGCATTTCCTGGGGCCTGATTTTTCAGTTGTCTCCGATGACGGCTAGGGCTACGTTTAGGTTTGCTCAGGAACAGAGAACCCGGAGGGTCCAGTTGCATGTGGGGCTGCGTAAAGGCTCCCCTGGGGAGTTCACTTGTACCCAAAACCTTCCTTTGGTGATACTTTTGGATGGTCCAAAGGGGCTTGCAACGCGTTTTCTGGGGCCCGGGTTTTCAGTCTTCTCCCATGCCGGCTAGTGATATGTTTAAGTTTGCTCGGAAAATCGAGCCCGGAGGGTCCAGTTGCATGTGGGGCTGCGTAAAGGCTCCCCTGGGGAGTTCACTTGTACCCAAAGTCTTCCTTTGGGGGCACTTTTGGATGGACGAAAAGGGCTCGCAACGCATTTCCTGGGGTCAGATTTTTCAGTCGTCATCGAATCCGGCTAGGGCTATGTTTAGGGATGCTCGGAAACATCGAACCCGGAGGGTCCAGTTGCATGTGGGGCTGCGTAAAGGCTCCCCTGGGGAGTTCACTTGTACCCAAAGCCTTCCTTTGGGGGCACTTTTGGATGGGCGAAAAGGACTCGGAACGCATTTCCTGGGGCCTGATTTTTCAGTCGTCATCGATGCCGGCTAGGGCTATGTTTAGGGATGCTCGGAAATAGCGAACCCGGAGGGTCCAGTTGCATGTGGGGCTGCGTAAAGGCTCCCCTGGGGAGTTCTCTTGTACCCAAAGCCTTCCTTTGGGGGCACGTTTGGATGGGCAAAAAGGGCTCGCAACGCATTTCCTGGGGCCTGATTTTTCACTTGCCTTCTATGCCGTCTAGGACTATGTTTAGGGATGCTCGGAAACAGCGAACCCGGAGGGTCCAGTTGCATGTGGGGCTGCGTAAAGGCTCCCCTGGGGAGATCACTTGTACCCAAAGCCTTCCTTTGCGGGCACTTTTGGATGGTCCAAAGGGGCTCGCAACGCATTTCCTGGGGCCTGATTTTTCAGTCGTCCCGATGACGGCTAGGGTTATGTTTAGGTTTGCTCATGAACAGCGAACCCGGAGGGTCCAGTTGCATGTGGGGCTGCGTAAAGGCTCCCCTGGGGAGTTCTCTTGTACCCAAAGCCTTCCTTTGGGGGCACTTTTGGATGGGCAAAAAGGGCTCGCAACGCATTTCGTGGGGCTTGATTTTTCAGTCGTTTCTATGCCGGCTAGGGCTATGTTTAGGGATGCTCGGAAACATCGAACCCGGAGGGTCCAGTTGCATGTGGGGCTGCGTAAAGGCTCCCCTGGGGAGTTCAGATGTACCCAAAGCCTTCCTTTGGTGATACTTTTGAATGGTCCAAAGGGGCTTGCAACGCGTTTTCTGTGGCTCGGGTTTTCAGTCTTCTCCTATGCCGGCTAGGGATATATTTAGGGATGCTCGGAAACATCGAACCCGAAGGGTCCAGTTGCATGTGGGGCTGCGTAAAGGCTCCCCTGGGGAGTTCTCTTGTACCCAAAGCCTTCCTTTGGGGGCACTTTTGGATCGTCCAAAGGGGCTTGCAACGCGTTTTCTGGGGCCCGGGTTTTCAGTCTTCTCCCATGCCGGTTAGGGATATAATTAGGGTTGCTCGGAAACATCGAACCCGGAGGGTCCAGTTGCATGTGGGGCTGCGTAAAGGCTCCCCTGGGGAGTTCAGATGTACCCAAAGCCTTCCTTTGGTGATACTTTTGAATGGTCCAAAGGGGCTTGCAACGCGTTTTCTGGGGCCCGAGTTTTCAGTCTTCTCCCATGCCGGCTAGTGATATATTTAGGTTTACCTGGAAAAATCGAACCCAGAGGGTCCAGTTGCATGTGGGGCTGCGTAAAGGCTCCCCTGGGGAGTTCACTTGTACCCAAAGCCTTCCTCTGGGGGCACTTTTTGATCGTCCAAAGGGTCTTACAACGCATTTCCTGGGGCCTGATTTTTCAGTCGTCTCCGAAGACGGCTAGGGCTACGTTTAGGTTTGCTCAGGGACAGAGAACCCGGAGGGTCCAGTTGCATGTGCGGCTGCGTAAAGGCTCCCCTGGGGAGTTCACTTGTACCCAAAGCCTTCCTTTGGGGGCACATTTGGATGGGCAAAAAGGGCTTGCAACGCACTTCCTGGGGCCTGATTTTTCATTCGTGTTCGATGCCGTCTAGGAATATGTTTAGGGATGCTCTGAAACAGCGAACCCGGAGGGTCCAGTTGCATGTGCGGCTGCGTAAAGGCTCCCCTGGGGAGTTCACTTGTACCCAAAGCCTTCCTTTGGGGGCACTTTTGGATGGGCGAAAAGGGCTCGCAACGCATTTCCTGGGGCCTGATTTTTCAGTCGTCTCCGATGACGGCTAGGGCTACGTTTAGGTTTGCTCAGGAACAGAGAACCTGGAGGGTCCAGTTGCATGTGCGGCTGCGTAAAGGCTCCCCTGGGGAGTTCTCTTGTACCCAAAGCCTTCCTTTGGTGACACTTTTGGATCGTCCAAAGGGGCTTGCAACGCGTTTTCTGGGGCCCGGGTTTTCAGTCTTCTCCCATGCCGGTTAGGGATATAATTAGGGTTGCTTGGAAAAATCGAACCCGAAGGGTCCAGTTGCATGTGGGGCTGCGTAAAGGCTCCCCTGGGGAGTTCACTTGTACCCAAAGCCTTCCTTTGGTGATACTTTTGGATGGTCCAAAGGGGCTTGCAACGCGTTTTCTGGGGCCCGGGTTTTCAGTCTTCTCCCATGCCGGCTAGTGATATATTTAAGTTTGCTCGGAAAAATCGAGCCCGGAGGGTCCAGTTGCATGTGGGGCTGCGTAAAGGCTCCCCTGGGGAGTTCACTTGTACCCAAAGTCTTCCTTTGGGGGCACTTTTGGATGGACGAAAAGGGCTCGCAACGCATTTCCTAGGGTCAGATTTTTCAGTCGTCATCGATGCCGGCTAGGGCTATGTTTAGGGATGCTCGGAAACAGGGAACCCGGAGGGTCCAGTTGCATGTGGGGCTGCGTAAAGGCTCCCCTGGGGAGTTCACTTGTACCCAAAGCCTTCCTTTGGGGGGACTTTTGGATGGGCGAAAAGGACTCGGAACGCATTTCCTGGGGCCTGATTTTTCAGTCGTCATCGATGCCGGCTAGGGCTATGTTTAGGGATGCTCGGAAACAGCGAACCCGGAGGGTCCAGTTGCATGTGGGGCTGCGTAAAGGCTCCCCTGGGGAGTTCACTTGTACCCAAAGCCTTCCTTTGGGGGCACTTTTGGATGGGCAAAAAGGGCTCGCAACGCATTTCCTGGGGCCTGATTTTTCAGTCGTCTCCGATGACGGCTAGGGCTACGTTTAGGTTTGCTCATGAACAGCGAACCCGGAGGGTCCAGTTGCATGTGGGGCTGCGTAAAGGCTCCCCTGGGGAGTTCACTTGTACCCAAAGCCTTCCTTTGGTGATACTTTTGAATGGTCCAAAGGGGCTTGCAACGCGTTTTCTGGGGCCCGGGTTTTCAGTCTTCTCCCATGCCGGCTAGTGATATATTTAGGTTTACCCGGAAAAATCGAACCCAGAGGGTCCAGTTGCATGTGGGGCTGCGTAAAGGCTCCCCTGGGGAGTTCACTTGTACCCAAAGCCTTCCTTTGGGGGCACTTTTGGATGGGCGAAAAGGGCTTGCAACGCACTTCCTGGGGCCTGATTTTTCATTCGTCTTCGATGCCGTCTAGGACTATGTTTAGGGATGCTCGGAAACATCGAACCCGGAGGGTCCAGTTGCATGTGGGGCTGCGTAAAGGCTCCCCTGGGGAGTTCACTTGTACCCAAAGCCTTCCTTTGGGGGCACTTTTGGATGGGCGAAAAGGGCTCGCAACGCATTTCCTGGGGCCTGATTTTTCACTCGCCTCCGATGACGGCTAGAACTACCTTTAGGTTTGCTCAGGAACAGCGAACCTGGAGGGTCCAGTTGCATGTGGGGCTGCGTAAAGGCTCCCCTGGGGAGATCACTTGTACCCAAAGCCTTCCTTTGCGGGCACTTTTGGATGGTCCAAAGGGGCTCGCAACGCATTTCCTGGGGCCTGATTTTTCAGTCGTCTCCGATGACGGCTAGGGCTACGTTTAGGTTTGCTCAGGAACAGAGAACCCGGAGGGTCCAGTTGCATGTGCGGCTGCGTAAAGGCTCCCCTGGGGAGTTCTCTTGTACCCAAAGCCTTCCTTTGGTGACACTTTTGGATGGTCCAAAGGGGCTTGCAACGCGTTTTCTGGGGCCCGGGTTTTCAGTCTTCTCCCATGCCGGCTAGGGATATATTTAGGGATGCTCGGAAAAATCGAACCCGAAGGGTCCAGTTGCATGTGCGGCTGCGTAAAGGCTCCCCTGGGAACTTCAGATGTACCCAAAGCCTTCCTTTGGTGACACTTTTGGATGGTCCAAAGGGTCTTGCAACGCGTTTTCTGGGGCCCGGGTTTTCAGTCTTCTCCCATGCCGGCTAGTGATATATTTAGGGTTGCTCGGAAAAATTGAACCCGGAGGGTCCAGTTGCATGTGGGGCTGCGTAAAGGCTCCCCTGGGGAGTTCACTTGTACCCAAAGCCTTCCTTTGGGGGCACTTTTGGATGAGCGAAAAGGGCTCGCAACGCATTTCCTGGGGCCTGATTTTTCACTTGTCTCCGATGACGGCTAGGGCTATGTATAGGTTTGCTTAGGAACAGCGAACCCGGAGGGTCCAGTTGCATGTGGGGCTGCGTTAAGGCTCCCCTGGGGAGTCCAGTTGTACCAAAGCCTTCCTTTGGGGGCACTTTTTGATCGTCCAAAGGGGCTCGCAACGCATTTCCTGGGGCCTGATTTTTCAGTCGTCTCCGATGACGGCTAGGGCTACGTTTAGGTTTGCTCATGAACAGCGAACCCGGAGGGTCCAGTTGCATGTGGGGCTGCGTAAAGGCTCCCCTGGGGAGTTCACTTGTACCCAAAACCTTCCTTTGGTGATACTTTTGGATGGTCCAAAGGGGCTTGCAACGCGTTTTCTGGGGCCCGGGTTTTCAGTCTTCTCCCATGCCGGCTAGTGATATATTTAAGTTTGCTCGGAAAAATCGAGCCCGGAGGGTCCAGTTGCATGTGGGGCTGTTTAAACGCTCCCCTGGGGAGTTCACTTGTACCCAAAGTCTTCCTTTGGGGGCACTTTTGGATGGACGAAAAGGGCTCGCAACGCGTTTCCTGGGGCCTGATTTTTCAGTCGTCATCGATGCCGGCTAGGGCTATGTTTAGGGATGCTCGGAAACAGCGAACCCGGAGGGTCCAGTTGCATGTGGGGCTGCGTAAAGGCTCCCCTGGGGAGTTCACTTGTACCCAAAGCCTTCCTTTGCGGGCACTTTTGGATGGTCCAAAGGGGATCGCAACGCATTTCCTGGGGCCTGATTTTTCAGTCGTCTCCGATGACGGCTAGGGCTACGTTTAGGCTTGCTCAGGAACAGAGAACCCGGAGGGTCCAGTTGCATGTGCGGCTGCGTAAAGGCTCCCCTGGGGAGTTCTCTTGTACCCAAAGCCTTCCTTTGTTGACACTTTTGGATGGTCCAAAGGGGCTTGCAACACGTTTTCTGCGGCTCGGGTTTTCAGTCTTCTTCCATGCCGGCTAGGGATATATTTAGGGATGCTCGGAAACATCGAACCCGAAGGGTCCAGTTGCATGTGGGGCTGCGTAAAGGCTCCCCTGGGGAGTTCTCTTGTACCCAAAGCCTTCCTTTGCGGGCACTTTTGGATGGGCAAAAAGGTATCGCAACGCATTTCCTGGGGCTTGATTTTTCAGTCGTTTCTATGCCGGCTAGGGCTATGTTTAGGGATGCTCGGAAACAGCGAACCCGGAGGGTCCAGTTGCATGTGGGGCTGCGTAAAGGCTCCCCTGGGGAGTTCACTTGTACCCAAAGCCTTCCTTTGGTGATACTTTTGAATGGTCCAAAGGGGCTTGCAACGCGTTTTCTGGGGCCCGGGTTTTCAGTCTTCTCCCATGCCGGCTAGTGTTATATTTAGGTTTACCCGGATAAATCGAACCCGGAGGGTCCAGTTGCATGTGGGGCTGCGTAAAGGCTCCCCTGGGGAGTTCACTTGTACCCAAAGCCTTCCTTTGGGGGCACTTTTGGATAGGCGAAAAGGGCTCGCAACGCATTTCCTGGGGTCTGATTTTTCAGTCGACTTCGATGCCGGCTAGGGCTATGTTTAGGGATGCTCGGAAACATCGAACCCGGAGGGTACAGTTGCATGTGGGGCTACGTAAAGGCTCCCCTGGGGAGTTCACTTGTACCCAAAGCCTTCCTTTGGGGGCACATTTGGATGGGCGAAAAGGGATCGTAACGCATTTCCTGGGGCCTGATTTTTCAGTCATCTTCGATGCCGTCTAGGATTATGTTTAGGGATGCTCGGAAACAGCGAACCCGGAGGATCCAGTTGCATGTGGGGCTGCGTAAAGGCTCCCCTGGGGAGTTCACTTGTACCCAAAGCCTTCCTTTGGGGGCACTTTTGGATGGGCGAAAAGGGCTTGCAACGCACTTCCTGGGGCCTGATTTTTCATTCGTCTTCGATGCCGTCTAGGACTATGTTTAGGGATGCTCGGAAACAGCGAACCCGGAGGGTCCAGTTGCATGTGGGGCTGCGTAAAGGCTCCCCTGGGGAGTTCACTTGTACCCAAAGCCTTCCTTTGGTTATACTTTTGAATGGTCCAAAGGGGCTTGCAACGCATTTCCTGGGGCCTGATTTTTCAGTCGTCTCCGATGAGGGCTAGGGCTACGTTTAGGTTTGCTCATGAACAGAGAACCGGGAGGGTCCAGTTGCATGTGCGGCTGCGTAAAGGCTCCCCTGGGGAGTTCACTTGTACCCAAAGCCTTCCTTTGGGGGCACATTTGGATGGGCAAAAAGGGCTTGCAACGCACTTCCTGGGGCCTGATTTTTCATTCGTGTTCGATGCCGTCTAGGAATATGTTTAGGGATGCTCTGAAACAGCGAACCCGGAGGGTCCAGTTGCATGTGCGGCTGCGTAAAGGCTCCCCTGGGGAGTTCACTTGTACCCAAAGCCTTCCTTTGGGGGCACTTTTGGATGGGCGAAAAGGGCTCGCAACGCATTTCCTGGGGCCTGATTTTTCAGTCGTCTCCGATGACGGCTAGGGCTACGTTTAGGTTTGCTCAGGAACAGAGAACCTGGAGGGTCCAGTTGCATGTGCGGCTGCGTAAAGGCTCCCCTGGGGAGTTCTCTTGTACCCAAAGCCTTCCTTTGGTGACACTTTTGGATCGTCCAAAGGGGCTTGGAACGCGTTTTCTGGGGCCCGGGTTTTCAGTCTTCTCCCATGCCGGTTAGGGATATAATTAGGGTTGCTTGGAAAAATCGAACCCGAAGGGTCCAGTTGCATGTGCGGCTGCGTAAAGGCTCCCCTGGGAACTTCAGATGTACCCAAAGCCTTCCTTTGGTGACACTTTTGGATGGTCCAAAGGGGCTTGCAACGCGTTTTCTGGGGCCCGGGTTTTCAGTCTTCTCCCAAGCCTGCTAGTGATATATTTAGGATTGCTCGGAAAAATCGAACCCGGAGGGTCCAGTTGCATGTGGGGCTGCGTAAAGGCTCCCCTGGGGAGTTCACTTGTACCCAAAGCCTTCCTTTGGGGGCACTTTTGGATGAGCGAAAAGGGCTCGCAACGCATTTACTGGGGCCTGAATTTTCAGTCGTCTCCGATGACGGCTAGGGCTACGTTTAGGTATGCTCAGGAACAGCGAACCCGGAGGGTCCAGTTGCATGTGGGGCTGCGTAAAGGCTCCCCTGGGGAGTTCACTTGTACCCAAAACCTTCCTTTGGTGATACTTTTGGATGGTCCAAAGGGGCTTGCAACGCGTTTTCTGGGGCCCGGGTTTTCAGTCTTCTCCCATGCCGGCTAGTGATATATTTAAGTTTGCTCGGAAAAATCGAGCCCGGAGGGTCCAGTTGCATGTGGGGCTGCGTAAAGGCTCCCCTGGGGAGTTCACTTGTACCCAAAGTCTTCCTTTGGGGGCACTTTTGGATGGACGAAAAGGGCTCGCAACGCATTTCCTAGGGTCAGATTTTTCAGTCGTCATCGATGCCGGCTAGGGCTATGTTTAGGGATGCTCGGAAACAGGGAACCCGGAGGGTCCAGTTGCATGTGGGGCTGCGTAAAGGCTCCCCTGGGGAGTTCACTTGTACCCAAAGCCTTCCTTTGGGGGCACTTTTGGATGGGCAAAAAGGGCTCGCAACGCATTTCCTGGGGCCTGATTTTTCAGTCGTCTCCGATGACGGCTAGGGCTACGTTTAGGTTTGCTCATGAACAGCGAACCCGGAGGGTCCAGTTGCATGTGGGGCTGCGTAAAGGCTCCCCTGGGGAGTTCACTTGTACCCAAAGCCTTCCTTTGGTGATACTTTTGAATGGTCCAAAGGGGCTTGCAACGCGTTTTCTGGGGCCCGGGTTTTCAGTCTTCTCCCATTCCGGCTAGTGATATATTTAGGTTTACCCGGAAAAATCGAACCCAGAGGGTCCAGTTGCATGTGGGGCTGCGTAAAGGCTCCCCTGGGGAGTTCACTTGTACCCAAAGCCTTCCTTTGGGGGCACTTTTGGATGGGCGAAAAGGGCTTGCAACGCACTTCCTGGGGCCTGATTTTTCATTCGTCTTCGATGCCGTCTAGGACTATGTTTAGGGATGCTCGGAAACATCGAACCCGGAGGGTCCAGTTGCATGTGGGGCTGCGTAAAGGCTCCCCTGGGGAGTTCACTTGTACCCAAAGCCTTCCTTTGGGGGCACTTTTGGATGGGCGAAAAGGGCTCGCAACGCATTTCCTGGGGCCTGATTTTTCACTCGCCTCCGATGACGGCTAGAACTACCTTTAGGTTTGCTCAGGAACAGCGAACCTGGAGGGTCCAGTTGCATGTGGGGCTGCGTAAAGGCTCCCCTGGGGAGATCACTTGTACCCAAAGCCTTCCTTTGCGGGCACTTTTGGATGGTCCAAAGGGGCTCGCAACGCATTTCCTGGGGCCTGATTTTTCAGTCGTCTCCGATGCCGGCTAGGGCTACGTTTAGGTTTGCTCAGGAACAGAGAACCCGGAGGGTCCAGTTGCATGTGGGGCTGCGTAAAGGCTCCCCTGGGGAGTTCTCTTGTACCCAAAGCCTTCCTTTGGTGACACTTTTGGATGGTCCAAAGGGGCTTGCAACGCGTTTTCTGGGGCCCGGGTTTTCAGTCTTCTCCCATGCCGGCTAGGGATATATTTAGGGATGCTCGGAAAAATCGAACCCGAAGGGTCCAGTTGCATGTGCGGCTGCGTAAAGGCTCCCCTGGGAACTTCAGATGTACCCAAAGCCTTCCTTTGGTGACACTTTTGGATGGTCCAAAGGGTCTTGCAACGCGTTTTCTGGGGCCCGGGTTTTCAGTCTTCTCCCATGCCGGCTAGTGATATATTTAGGGTTGCTCGGAAAAATTGAACCCGGAGGGTCCAGTTGCATGTGGGGCTGCGTAAAGGCTCCCCTGGGGAGTTCACTTGTACCCAAAGCCTTCCTTTGGGGGCACTTTTGGATGAGCGAAAAGGGCTCGCAACGCATTTCCTGGGGCCTGATTTTTCACTTGTCTCCGATGACGGCTAGGGCTATGTATAGGTTTGCTTAGGAACAGCGAACCCGGAGGGTCCAGTTGCATGTGGGGCTGCGTTAAGGCTCCCCTGGGGAGTCCAGTTGTACCAAAGCCTTCCTTTGGGGGCACTTTTTGATCGTCCAAAGGGGCTCGCAACGCATTTCCTGGGGCCTGATTTTTCAGTCGTCTCCGATGACGGCTAGGGCTACGTTTAGTTTTGCTCATGAACAGCGAACCCGGAGGGTCCAGTTGCATGTGGGGCTGCGTAAAGGCTCCCCTGGGGAGTTCACTTGTACCCAAAACCTTCCTTTGGTGATACTTTTGGATGGTCCAAAGGGGCTTGCAACGCGTTTTCTGGGGCCCGGGTTTTCAGTCTTCTCCCATGCCGGCTAGTGATATATTTAAGTTTGCTCGGAAAAATCGAGCCCGGAGGGTCCAGTTGCATGTGGGGCTGTTTAAACGCTCCCCTGGGGAGTTCACTTGTACCCAAAGTCTTCCTTTGGGGGCACTTTTGGATGGACGAAAAGGGCTCGCAACGCGTTTCCTGGGGCCTGATTTTTCAGTCGTCATCGATGCCGGCTAGGGCTATGTTTAGGGATGCTCGGAAACAGCGAACCCGGAGGGTCCAGTTGCATGTGGGGCTGCGTAAAGGCTCCCCTGGGGAGTTCACTTGTACCCAAAGCCTTCCTTTGCGGGCACTTTTGGATGGTCCAAAGGGGATCGCAATGCATTTCCTGGGGCCTGATTTTTCAGTCGTCTCCGATGACGGCTAGGGCTACGTTTAGGCTTGCTCAGGAACAGAGAACCCGGAGGGTCCAGTTGCATGTGCGGCTGCGTAAAGGCTCCCCTGGGGAGTTCTCTTGTACCCAAAGCCTTCCTTTGTTGACACTTTTGGATGGTCCAAAGGGGCTTGCAACACGTTTTCTGCGGCTCGGGTTTTCAGTCTTCTTCCATGCCGGCTAGGGATATATTTAGGGATGCTCGGAAACATCGAACCCGAAGGGTCCAGTTGCATGTGGGGCTGCGTAAAGGCTCCCCTGGGGAGTTCTCTTGTACCCAAAGCCTTCCTTTGCGGGCACTTTTGGATGGGCAAAAAGGTATCGCAACGCATTTCCTGGGGCCTGATTTTTCAGTCGTCATCGATGCCGGCTAGGGCTATGTTTAGGGATGCTCGGAAACAGCGAACCCGGAGGGTCCAGTTGCATGTGGGGCTGCGTAAAGGCTCCCCTGGGGAGTTCACTTGTACCCAAAGCCTTCCTTTGGTGATACTTTTGAATGGTCCAAAGGGGCTTGCAACGCGTTTTCTGGGGCCCGGGTTTTCAGTCTTCTCCCATGCCGGCTAGTGTTATATTTAGGTTTACCCGGATAAATCGAACCCGGAGGGTCCAGTTGCATGTGGGGCTGCGTAAAGGCTCCCCTGGGGAGTTCACTTGTACCCAAAGCCTTCCTTTGGGGGCACTTTTGGATAGGCGAAAAGGGCTCGCAACGCATTTCCTGGGGTCTGATTTTTCAGTCGACTTCGATGCCGGCTAGGGCTATGTTTAGGGATGCTCGGAAACAGCGAACCCGGAGGGTACAGTTGCATGTGGGGCTACGTAAAGGCTCCCCTGGGGAGTTCACTTGTACCCAAAGCCTTCCTTTGGGGGCACATTTGGATGGGCGAAAAGGGATCGTAACGCATTTCCTGGGGCCTGATTTTTCAGTCATCTTCGATGCCGTCTAGGATTATGTTTAGGGATGCTCGGAAACAGCGAACCCGGAGGATCCAGTTGCATGTGGGGCTGCGTAAAGGCTCCCCTGGGGAGTTCACTTGTACCCAAAGCCTTCCTTTGGGGGCACTTTTGGATGGGCGAAAAGGGCTTGCAACGCACTTCCTGGGGCCTGATTTTTCATTCGTCTTCGATGCCGTCTAGGACTATGTTTAGGGATGCTCGGAAACAGCGAACCCGGAGGGTCCAGTTGCATGTGGGGCTGCGTAAAGGCTCCCCTGGGGAGTTCACTTGTACCCAAAGCCTTCCTTTGGTTATACTTTTGAATGGTCCAAAGGGGCTTGCAACGCATTTCCTGGGGCCTGATTTTTCAGTCGTCTCCGATGAGGGCTAGGGCTACGTTTAGGTTTGCTCATGAACAGAGAACCCGGAGGGTCCAGTTGCATGTGCGGCTGCGTAAAGGCTCCCCTGGGGAGTTCTCTTGTACCCAAAGCCTTCCTTTGGTGACACTTTTGGATGGTCCAAAGGGGCTTGCAACGCGTTTTCTGGGGCCCGGGTTTTCAGTCTTCTCCCATGCCGGCTAGTGATATATTTAGGGTTGCTCGGAAAAATCGAACCCGGAGGGTCCAGTTGCATGTGGGGCTGCGTAAAGGCTCCCCTGGGGAGTTCACTTGTACCCAAAGCCTTCCTTTGGGGGCACTTTTGGATGGGCGAAAAGGACTCGGAACGCATTTCCTGGGGCCTGATTTTTCAGTCGTCATCGATACCGGCTAGGGATATGTTTAGGGATGCTCGGAAACAGCGAACCTGGAGGGTCCAGTTGCATGTGGGGCTGCGTAAAGGCTCCCCTGGGGAGTTCACTTGTACCCAAAGCCTTCCTTTGGGGGCACTTTTGGATGGGCGAAAAGGACTCGGAACGCATTTCCTGGGGCCTGATTTTTCAGTCGTCATCGATGCCGGCTAGGGCTATGTTTAGGGATGCTCGGAAACAGCGAACCCGGAGGGTCCAGTTGCATGTGGGGCTGCGTAAAGGCTCCCCTGGGGAGTTCACTTGTACCCAAAGCCTTCCTTTGGGGGCACTTTTGGATGAGCGAAAAGGGCTCGCAACGCATTTCCTGGGGCCTGATTTTTCACTTGTCTCCGATGACGGCTAGGGCTATGTATAGGTTTGCTTAGGAACAGCGAACCTGGAGGGTCCAGTTGCATGTGGGGCTGCGTTAAGGCTCCCCTGGGGAGTCCACTTGTACCCAAAGCCTTCCTTTGGGGGCACTTTTGGATCGTCCAAAGGGGCTCGCAACGCATTTCCTGGGGCCTGATTTTTCAGTCGTCTCCGATGACGGCTAGGGCTACGTTTAGGTTTCCTCATGAACAGCGAACCCGGAGGGTCCAGTTGCATGTGGGGCTGCGTAAAGGCTCCCCTGGGGAGTTCACTTGTACCCAAAACCTTCCTTTGGTGATACTTTTGGATGGTCCAAAGGGGCTTGCAACTCGTTTTCTGTGGCTCGGGTTTTCAGTCCTCTCCCATGCCGGCTAGGGATATATTTAGGGATGCTCGGAAACATCGAACCCGAAGGGTCCAGTTGCATGTGGGGCTGCGTAAAGGCTCCCCTGGGGAGTTCTCTTGTACCCAAAGCCTTCCTTTGGGGGCACTTTTGGATGGGCAAAAAGGGCTCGCAACGCATTTCCTGGGGCTTGATTTTTCAGTCGTTTCTATGCCGGCTAGGGCTATGTTTAGGGATGCTCGGAAACAGCGAACCCGGAGGGTCCAGTTGCATGTGGGGCTGCGTAAAGGCTCCCCTGGGGAGTTCAGATGTACCCAAAGCCTTCCTTTGGTGATACTTTTGAATGGTCCAAAGGGGCTTGCAACGCGTTTTCTGTGGCTCGGGTTTTCAGTCTTCTCCCATGCCGGCTAGTGATATATTTAGGTTTACCCGGAAAAATCGAACCCAGAGGGTCCAGTTGCATGTGGGGCTGCGTAAAGGCTCCCCTGGGGAGTTCACTTGTACCCAAAGCCTTCCTTTGGGGGCACTTTTGGATGGGCGAAAAGGGCTCGCAACGCATTTCCTAGGGTCTGATTTTTCAGTCGACTTCGATGCCGGCTAGGGCTATGTTTAGGGATGCTCGGAAACATCGAACCCGGAGGGTACAGTTGCATGTGGGGCTACGTAAAGGCTCCCCTGGGGAGTTCACTTGTACCCAAAGCCTTCCTTTGGGGGCACTTTTGGATGGGCGAAAAGGGCTCGCAACGCATTTCCTGGGGCCTGATTTTTCAGTCATCTTCGATGCCGTCTAGGACTATGTTTAGGGATGCTCGGAAACAGCGAACCCGGAGGATCCAGTTGCATGTGGGGCTGCGTAAAGGCTCCCCTGGGGAGTTCACTTGTACCCAAAGCCTTCCTTTGGTGACACTTTTGGATGGGCGAAAAGGGCTTGCAACGCACTTCCTGGGGCCTGATTTTTCATTCGTCTTCGATGCCGTCTAGGACTATGTTTAGGGATGCTCGGAAACAGCGAACTCGGAGGGTCCAGTTGCATGTGGGGCTGCGTAAAGGCTCCCCTGGGGAGTTCACTAGTACCCAAAGCCTTCCTTTGGGGGCACTTTTGGATGGGCGAAAAGGGCTCGCAACGCATTTCCTGGGGCGTGATTTTTCACTCGTCTCCGAAGATGGCTAGGGCTAACTTTAGGTTTGCTCAGGAACAGCGAACCCGGAGGTTCCAGTTGCATGTGGGGCTGCGTAAAGGCTCCCCTGGGGAGATCACTTGTACCCAAAGCCTTCCTTTGGGGGCACTTTTGGATGGTCTAAAGGGGCTTGCAACGCATTTCCTGGGGCCTGATTTTTCACTCGTCTCCGATGACGGCTAGGGCTATGTTTAGGTTTGCTCATGAACAGCGAACCTGGAGGGTCCAGTTGCATGTGGGGCTGCGTAAAGGCTCCCCTGGGGAGATCACTTGTACCCAAAGCCTTCCTTTGCGGGCACTTTTGGATGGTCCAAAGGGGCTTGCAACGCATTTCCTGGGGCCTGATTTTTCACTCGTCTCCGATGACGCCTAGGGCTATGTTTAGGTTTGCTCATGAACAGCGAACCCGGAGGGTCCAGTTGCATGTGGGGCTGCGTAAAGGCTCCCCTGGGGAGTTCTCTTGTACCCAAAGCCTTCCTTTGGTGACACTTTTGGATGGTCCAAAGGGGCTTGCAACGCGTTTTCTGTGGCTCGGGTTTTCAGTCTTCTCCCATGCCGGCTAGGGATATATTTAGGGATGCTCGGAAACATCGAACCCGAAGGGTCCAGTTGCATGTGGGGCTGCGTAAAGGCTCCCCTGGGGAGTTCTCTTGTACCCAAAGCCTTCCTTTGGGGGCACTTTTGGATGGGCAAAAAGGGCTCGCAACGCATTTCGTGGGGCTTGATTTTTCAGTCATTTCTATGCCGGCTAGGGCTATGTTTAGGGATGCTCGGAAACAGCGAACCCGGAGGGTCCAGTTGCATGTGGGGCTGCGTAAAGGCTCCCCTGGGGAGTTCACTTGTACCCAAAGCCTTCCTCTGGGGGCACTTTTGGATGGTCCAAAGGGTCTTACAACGCATTTCCTGGGGCCTGATTTTTCAGTCGTCTCCGAAGACGGCTAGGGCTACGTTTAGGTTTGCTCAGGGACAGCGAACCCGGAGGGTCCAGTTGCATGTGCGGCTGCGTAAAGGCTCCCCTGGGGAGTTCACTTGTACCCAAAGCCTTCCTTTGGGGGCACATTTGGATGGGCGAAAAGGGCTTGCAACGCACTTCCTGGGGCCTGATTTTTCATTCGTGTTCGATGCCGTCTAGGAATATGTTTAGGGATGCTCTGAAACAGCGAACCCGGAGGGTCCAGTTGCATGTGGGGCTGCGTAAAGGCTCCCCTGGGGAGTTCTCTTGTACCCAAAGCCTTCCTTTGCGGGCACTTTTGGATGGTCCAAAGGGGCTCGCAACGCATTTCCTGGGGCCTGATTTTTCAGTCGTCCCGATGACGGCTAGGGCTATGTTTAGGTTTGCTCATGAACAGCGAACCCGGAGGGTCCAGTTGCATGTGGGGCTGCGTAAAGGCTCCCCTGGGGAGTTCTCTTGTACCCAAAGCCTTCCTTTGGTGACACTTTTGGATGGTCCAAAGGGGCTTGCAACGCGTTTTCTGTGGCTCGGGTTTTCAGTCTTCTCCCATGCCGACTAGGGATATATTTAGGGATGCTCGGAAACATCGAACCCGAAGGGTCCAGTTGCATGTGGGGCTGCGTAAAGGCTCCCCTGGGGAGTTCTCTTGTACCCAAAGCCTTCCTTTGCGGGCACTTTTGGATGGGCAAAAAGGGCTCACAACGCATTTCGTGGGGCTTGATTTTTCAGTCATTTCTATGCCGGCTAGGGCTATGTTTAGGGATGCTCGGAAACAGCGAACCCGGAGGGTCCAGTTGCATGTGGGGCTGCGTAAAGGCTCCCCTGGGGAGTTCACTTGTACCCAAAGCCTTCCTCTGGGGGCACTTTTGGATGGTCCAAAGGGTCTTACAACGCATTTCCTGGGGCCTGATTTTTCAGTCGTCTCCGAAGACGGCTAGGGCTACGTTTAGGTTTGCTCAGGGACAGCGAACCCGGAGGGTCCAGTTGCATGTGGGGCTGCGTAAAGGCTCCCCTGGGGAGTTCACTTGTACCCAAAGCCTTCCTTTGGGGGCACATTTGGATGGGCGAAAAGGGCTTGCAACGCACTTCCTGGGGCCTGATTTTTCATTCGTGTTCGATGCCGTCTAGGAATATGTTTAGGGATGCTCTGAAACAGCGAACCCGGAGGGTCCAGTTGCATGTGCGGCTGCGTAAAGGCTCCCCTGGGGAGTTCACTTGTACCCAAAGCCTTCCTTTGGGGGCACTTTTGGATGGGCGAAAAGGGCTCGCAACTTATTTCCTGGGGCCTGATTTTTCAGTCGTCTCCGATGACGGCTAGGGCTACGTTTAGGTTTGCTCAGGAACAGAGAACCTGGAGGGTCCAGTTGCATGTGCGGCTGCGTAAAGGCTCCCCTGGGGAGTTCTCTTGTACCCAAAGCCTTCCTTTGGTGACACTTTTGGATCGTCCAAAGGGGCTTGCAACGCGTTTTCTGGGGCCCGGGTTTTCAGTCTTCTCCCATGCCGGTTAGGGATATAATTAGGGTTGCTTGGAAAAATCGAACCCGAAGGGTCCAGTTGCATGTGCGGCTGCGTAAAGGCTCCCCTGGGAACTTCAGATGTACCCAAAGCCTTCCTTTGGGGGCACTTTTGGATGGGCGAAAAGGGCTCGCAACGCATTTCCTAGGGTCTGATTTTTCAGTCGACTTCGATGCCGGCTAGGGCTATGTTTAGGGATGCTCGGAAACATCGAACCCGGAGGGTACAGTTGCATGTGGGGCTACGTAAAGGCTCCCCTGGGGAGTTCACTTGTACCCAAAGCCTTCCTTTGGGGGCACTTTTGGATGGGCGAAAAGGGCTCGCAACGCATTTCCTGGGGCCTGATTTTTCAGTCATCTTCGATGCCGTCTAGGACTATGTTTAGGGATGCTCGGAAACAGCGAACCCGGAGGATCCAGTTGCATGTGGGGCTGCGTAAAGGCTCCCCTGGGGAGTTCACTTGTACCCAAAGCCTTCCTTTGGTGACACTTTTGGATGGGCGAAAAGGGCTTGCAACGCACTTCCTGGGGCCTGATTTTTCATTCGTCTTCGATGCCGTCTAGGACTATGTTTAGGGATGCTCGGAAACAGCGAACTCGGAGGGTCCAGTTGCATGTGGGGCTGCGTAAAGGCTCCCCTGGGGAGTTCACTAGTACCCAAAGCCTTCCTTTGGGGGCACTTTTGGATGGGCGAAAAGGGCTCGCAACGCATTTCCTGGGGCGTGATTTTTCACTCGTCTCCGAAGATGGCTAGGGCTAACTTTAGGTTTGCTCAGGAACAGCGAACCCGGAGGTTCCAGTTGCATGTGGGGCTGCGTAAAGGCTCCCCTGGGGAGATCACTTGTACCCAAAGCCTTCCTTTGGGGGCACTTTTGGATGGTCTAAAGGGGCTTGCAACGCATTTCCTGGGGCCTGATTTTTCACTCGTCTCCGATGACGGCTAGGGCTATGTTTAGGTTTGCTCATGAACAGCGAACCTGGAGGGTCCAGTTGCATGTGGGGCTGCGTAAAGGCTCCCCTGGGGAGATCACTTGTACCCAAAGCCTTCCTTTGCGGGCACTTTTGGATGGTCCAAAGGGGCTTGCAACGCATTTCCTGGGGCCTGATTTTTCACTCGTCTCCGATGACGCCTAGGGCTATGTTTAGGTTTGCTCATGAACAGCGAACCCGGAGGGTCCAGTTGCATGTGGGGCTGCGTAAAGGCTCCCCTGGGGAGTTCTCTTGTACCCAAAGCCTTCCTTTGGTGACACTTTTGGATGGTCCAAAGGGGCTTGCAACGCGTTTTCTGTGGCTCGGGTTTTCAGTCTTCTCCCATGCCGGCTAGGGATATATTTAGGGATGCTCGGAAACATCGAACCCGAAGGGTCCAGTTGCATGTGGGGCTGCGTAAAGGCTCCCCTGGGGAGTTCTCTTGTACCCAAAGCCTTCCTTTGGGGGCACTTTTGGATGGGCAAAAAGGGCTCGCAACGCATTTCGTGGGGTTTGATTTTTCAGTCATTTCTATGCCGGCTAGGGCTATGTTTAGGGATGCTCGGAAACAGCGAACCCGGAGGGTCCAGTTGCATGTGGGGCTGCGTAAAGGCTCCCCTGGGGAGTTCACTTGTACCCAAAGCCTTCCTCTGGGGGCACTTTTGGATGGTCCAAAGGGTCTTACAACGCATTTCCTGGGGCCTGATTTTTCAGTCGTCTCCGAAGACGGCTAGGGCTACGTTTAGGTTTGCTCAGGGACAGCGAACCCGGAGGGTCCAGTTGCATGTGCGGCTGCGTAAAGGCTCCCCTGGGGAGTTCACTTGTACCCAAAGCCTTCCTTTGGGGGCACATTTGGATGGGCGAAAAGGGCTTGCAACGCACTTCCTGGGGCCTGATTTTTCATTCGTGTTCGATGCCGTCTAGGAATATGTTTAGGGATGCTCTGAAACAGCGAACCCGGAGGGTCCAGTTGCATGTGGGGCTGCGTAAAGGCTCCCCTGGGGAGTTCTCTTGTACCCAAACCCTTCCTTTGCGGGCACTTTTGGATGGTCCAAAGGGGCTCGCAACGCATTTCCTGGGGCCTGATTTTTCAGTCGTCCCGATGACGGCTAGGGCTATGTTTAGGTTTGCTCATGAACAGCGAACCCGGAGGGTCCAGTTGCATGTGGGGCTGCGTAAAGGCTCCCCTGGGGAGTTCTCTTGTACCCAAAGCCTTCCTTTGGTGACACTTTTGGATGGTCCAAAGGGGCTTGCAACGCGTTTTCTGTGGCTCGGGTTTTCAGTCTTCTCCCATGCCGACTAGGGATATATTTAGGGATGCTCGGAAACATCGAACCCGAAGGGTCCAGTTGCATGTGGGGCTGCGTAAAGGCTCCCCTGGGGAGTTCTCTTGTACCCAAAGCCTTCCTTTGCGGGCACTTTTGGATGGGCAAAAAGGGCTCGCAACGCATTTCGTGGGGCTTGATTTTTCAGTCATTTCTATGCCGGCTAGGGCTATGTTTAGGGATGCTCGGAAACAGCGAACCCGGAGGGTCCAGTTGCATGTGGGGCTGCGTAAAGGCTCCCCTGGGGAGTTCACTTGTACCCAAAGCCTTCCTCTGGGGGCACTTTTGGATGGTCCAAAGGGTCTTACAACGCATTTCCTGGGGCCTGATTTTTCAGTCGTCTCCGAAGACGGCTAGGGCTACGTTTAGGTTTGCTCAGGGACAGCGAACCCGGAGGGTCCAGTTGCATGTGCGGCTGCGTAAAGGCTCCCCTGGGGAGTTCACTTGTACCCAAAGCCTTCCTTTGGGGGCACATTTGGATGGGCGAAAAGGGCTTGCAACGCACTTCCTGGGGCCTGATTTTTCATTCGTGTTCGATGCCGTCTAGGAATATGTTTAGGGATGCTCTGAAACAGCGAACCCGGAGGGTCCAGTTGCATGTGCGGCTGCGTAAAGGCTCCCCTGGGGAGTTCACTTGTACCCAAAGCCTTCCTTTGGGGGCACTTTTGGATGGGCGAAAAGGGCTCGCAACTTATTTCCTGGGGCCTGATTTTTCAGTCGTCTCCGATGACGGCTAGGGCTACGTTTAGGTTTGCTCAGGAACAGAGAACCTGGAGGGTCCAGTTGCATGTGCGGCTGCGTAAAGGCTCCCCTGGGGAGTTCTCTTGTACCCAAAGCCTTCCTTTGGTGACACTTTTGGATCGTCCAAAGGGGCTTGCAACGCGTTTTCTGGGGCCCGGGTTTTCAGTCTTCTCCCATGCCGGTTAGGGATATAATTAGGGTTGCTTGGAAAAATCGAACCCGAAGGGTCCAGTTGCATGTGCGGCTGCGTAAAGGCTCCCCTGGGAACTTCAGATGTACCCAAAGCCTTCCTTTGGTGACACTTTTGGATGGTCCAAAGGGTCTTGCAACGCGTTTTCTGGGGCCCGGGTTTTCAGTCTTCTCCCAAGCCTGCTAGTGATATATTTAGGATTGCTCGGAAAAATCGAACCCGGAGGGTCCAGTTGCATGTGGGGCTGCGTAAAGGCTCCCCTGGGGAGTTCACTTGTACCCAAAGCCTTCCTTTGGGGGCACTTTTGGATGGTCCAAAGGGGCTCGCAACGCATTTCCTGGGGCCTGATTTTTCAGTCGTCTCCGATGACGGCTAGGGCTACGTCTAGGTTTGCTCAGGAACAGCGAACCCGGAGGGTCCAGTTGCATGTGGGGCTGCGTAAAGGCTCCCCTGGGGAGTTCACTTGTACCCAAAACCTTCCTTTGGTGATACTTTTGGATGGTCCAAAGGGGCTTGCAACGCGTTTTCTGGGGCCCGGGTTTTCAGTCTTCTCCCATGCCGGCTAGTGATATATTTAAGTTTGCTCGGAAAAATCGAGCCCGGAGGGTCCAGTTGCATGTGGGGCTGCGTAAAGGCTCCCCTGGGGAGTTCACTTGTACCCAAAGTCTTCCTTTGGGGGCACTTTTGGATGGACGAAAAGGGCTCGCAACGCATTTCCTAGGGTCAGATTTTTCAGTCGTCATCGATGCCGGCTAGGGCTATGTTTAGGGATGCTCGGAAACAGGGAACCCGGAGGGTCCAGTTGCATGTGGGGCTGCGTAAAGGCTCCCCTGGGGAGTTCACTTGTACCCAAAGCCTTCCTTTGGGGGGACTTTTGGATGGGCGAAAAGGACTCGGAACGCATTTCCTGGGGCCTGATTTTTCAGTCGTCATCGATGCCGGCTAGGGCTATGTTTAGGGATGCTCGGAAACAGCGAACCCGGAGGGTCCAGTTGCATGTGGGGCTGCGTAAAGGCTCCCCTGGGGAGTTCACTTGTACCCAAAGCCTTCCTTTGGGGGCACTTTTGGATGGGCAAAAAGGGCTCGCAACGCATTTCCTGGGGCCTGATTTTTCAGTCGTCTCCGATGACGGCTAGGGCTACGTTTAGGTTTGCTCATGAACAGCGAACCCGGAGGGTCCAGTTGCATGTGGGGCTGCGTAAAGGCTCCCCTGGGGAGTTCACTTGTACCCAAAGCCTTCCTTTGGTGATACTTTTGAATGGTCCAAAGGGGCTTGCAACGCGTTTTCTGGGGCCCGGGTTTTCAGTCTTCTCCCATGCCGGCTAGTGATATATTTAGGTTTACCCGGAAAAATCGAACCCAGAGGGTCCAGTTGCATGTGGGGCTGCGTAAAGGCTCCCCTGTGGAGTTCACTTGTACCCAAAGCCTTCCTTTGGGGGCACTTTTGGATGGGCGAAAAGGGCTTGCAACGCACTTCCTGGGGCCTGATTTTTCATTCGTCTTCGATGCCGTCTAGGGCTATGTTTAGGGATGCTCGGAAACATCGAACCCGGAGGGTCCAGTTGCATGTGGGGCTGCGTAAAGGCTCCCCTGGGGAGTTCACTTGTACCCAAAGCCTTCCTTTGGGGGCACTTTTGGATGGGCGAAAAGGGCTCGCAACGCATTTCCTGGGGCCTGATTTTTCACTCGTCTCCGATGACGGCTAGAACTACCTTTAGGTTTGCTCAGGAACAGCGAACCTGGAGGGTCCAGTTGCATGTGGGGCTGCGTAAAGGCTCCCCTGGGGAGATCACTTGTACCCAAAGCCTTCCTTTGCGGGCACTTTTGGATGGTCCAAAGGGGCTCGCAACGCATTTCCTGGGGCCTGATTTTTCAGTCGTCTCCGATGCCGGCTAGGGCTACGTTTAGGTTTGCTCAGGAAGAGAGAACCCGGAGGGTCCAGTTGCATGTGCGGCTGCGTAAAGGCTCCCCTGGGGAGTTCTCTTGTACCCAAAGCCTTCCTTTGGTGACACTTTTGGATGGTCCAAAGGGGCTTGCAACGCGTTTTCTGGGGCACGGGTTTTCAGTCTTCTCCCATGCCGGCTAGGGATATATTTAGGGATGCTCGGAAAAATCGAACCCGAAGGGTCCAGTTGCATGTGCGGCTGCGTAAAGGCTCCCCTGGGAACTTCAGATGTACCCAAAGCCTTCCTTTGGTGACACTTTTGGATGGTCCAAAGGGGCTTGCAACGCGTTTTCTGGGGCCCGGGTTTTCAGTTTTCTCCCATGCCGGCTAGTGATATATTTAGGGTTGCTCGGAAAAATTGAACCCGGAGGGTCCAGTTGCATGTGGGGCTGCGTAAAGGCTCCCCTGGGGAGTTCACTTGTACCCAAAGCCTTCCTTTGGGGGCACTTTTGGATGGTCCAAAGGGGCTCGCAACGCATTTCCTAAGGTCTGATTTTTCAGTCGACTTCGATGCCGGCTAGGGCTATGTTTAGGTTTGCTCAGGAACAGCGAACCCGGAGGGTCCAGTTGCATGTGGGGCTGCGTAAAGGCTCCCCTGGGGAGTTCACTTGTACCCAAAGCCTTCCTTTGGGGGCACTTTTGGATGAGCGAAAAGGGCTCGCAACGCATTTCCTGGGGCCTGATTTTTCACTCGTCTCCGATGACGGCTAGTGTTACCTTTAGGTTTGCTCAGGAACAGCGAACCTGGAGGGTCCAGTTGCATGTGGGGCTGCGTAAAGGCTCCCCTGGGGAGATCACTTGTACCCAAAGCCTTCCTTTGCGGGCACTTTTGGATGGTCCAAAGGGGCTCGCAACGCATTTCCTGGGGCCTGATTTTTCAGTCGTCTCCGATGACGGCTAGGGCTACGTTTAGGTTTGCTCAGGAACAGAGAACCCGGAGGGTCCAGTTGCATGTGCGGCTGCGTAAAGGCTCCCCTGGGGAGTTCTCTTGTACCCAAAGCCTTCCTTTGGTGACACTTTTGGATGGTCCAAAGGGGCTTGCAACGCGTTTTCTGGGGCCCGGGTTTTCAGTCTTCTCCCATGCCGGCTAGGGATATATTTAGGGATGCTCGGAAAAATCGAACCCGAAGGGTCCAGTTGCATGTGCGGCTGCGTAAAGGCTCCCCTGGGAACTTCAGATGTACCCAAAGCCTACCTTTGGTGACACTTTTGGATGGTCCAAAGGGGCTTGCAACGCGTTTTCTGAGGCCCGGATTTTCAGTCTTCTCCCATGCCGGCTAGTGATATGTTTAAGTTTGCTCGGAAAATCGAGCCCGGAGGGTCCAGTTGCATGTGGGGCTGCGTAAAGGCTCCCCTGGGGAGTTCTCTTGTACCCAAAGCCTTCCTTTGGGGGCACTTTTGGATGGACGAAAAGGGCTCGCAACGCATTTCCTGGGGTCAGATTTTTCAGTCGTCATCGAATCCGGCTAGGGCTATGTTTAGGGATGCTCGGAAACATCGAACCCGGAGGGTCCAGTTGCATGTGGGGCTGCGTAAAGGCTCCCCTGGGGAGTTCACTTGTACCCAAAGCCTTCCTTTGGGGGCACTTTTGGATGGGCGAAAAGGACTCGGAACGCATTTCCTGGGGCCTGATTTTTCAGTCGTCATCGATGCCGGCTAGGGCTATGTTTAGGGATGCTCGGAAATAGCGAACCCGGAGGGTCCAGTTGCATGTGGGGCTGCGTAAAGGCTCCCCTGGGGAGTTCTCTTGTACCCAAAGCCTTCCTTTGGGGGCACGTTTGGATGGGCAAAAAGGGCTCGCAACGCATTTCCTGGGGCCTGATTTTTCACTTGCCTTCTATGCCGTCTAGGACTATGTTTAGGGATGCTCGGAAACAGCGAACCCGGAGGGTCCAGTTGCATGTGGGGCTGCGTAAAGGCTCCCCTGGGGAGATCACTTGTACCCAAAGCCTTCCTTTGCGGGCACTTTTGGATGGTCCAAAGGGGCTCGCAACGCATTTCCTGGGGCCTGATTTTTCAGTCGTCCCGATGACGGCTAGGGCTATGTTTAGGTTTGCTCATGAACAGCGAACCCGGAGGGTCCAGTTGCATGTGGGGCTGCGTAAAGGCTCCCCTGGGGAGTTCTCTTGTACCCAAAGCCTTCCTTTGGGGGCACTTTTGGATGGGCAAAAAGGGCTCGCAACGCATTTCGTGGGGCTTGATTTTTCAGTCGTTTCTATGCCGGCTAGGGCTATGTTTAGGGATGCTCGGAAACATCGAACCCGGAGGGTCCAGTTGCATGTGGGGCTGTGTAAAGGCTCCCCTGGGGAGTTCAGATGTACCCAAAGCCTTCCTTTGGTGATACTTTTGAATGGTCCAAAGGGGCTTGCAACGCGTTTTCTGTGGCTCGGGTTTTCAGTCTTCTCCCATGCCGGCTAGGGATATATTTAGGGATGCTCGGAAACATCGAACCCGAAGGGTCCAGTTGCATGTGGGGCTGCGTAAAGGCTCCCCTGGGGAGTTCTCTTGTACCCAAAGCCTTCCTTTGGGGGCACTTTTGGATCGTCCAAAGGGGCTTGCAACGCGTTTTCTGGGGCCCGGGTTTTCAGTCTTCTCCCATGCCGGTTAGGGATATAATTAGGGTTGCTCGGAAACATCGAACCCGGAGGGTCCAGTTGCATGTGGGGCTGCGTAAAGGCTCCCCTGGGGAGTTCAGATGTACCCAAAGCCTTCCTTTGGTGATACTTTTGAATGGTCCAAAGGGGCTTGCAACGCGTTTTCTGGGGCCCGAGTTTTCAGTCTTCTCCCATGCCGGCTAGTGATATATTTAGGTTTACCTGGAAAAATCGAACCCAGAGGGTCCAGTTGCATGTGGGGCTGCGTAAAGGCTCCCCTGGGGAGTTCACTTGTACCCAAAGCCTTCCTCTGGGGGCACTTTTTGATCGTCCAAAGGGTCTTACAACGCATTTCCTGGGGCCTGATTTTTCAGTCGTCTCCGAAGACGGCTAGGGCTACGTTTAGGTTTGCTTAGGGATAGAGAACCCGGAGGGTCCAGTTGCATGTGCGGCTGCGTAAAGGCTCCCCTGGGGAGTTCACTTGTACCCAAAGCCTTCCTTTGGGGGCACATTTGGATGGGCAAAAAGGGCTTGCAACGCACTTCCTGGGGCCTGATTTTTCATTCGTGTTCGATGCCGTCTAGGAATATGTTTAGGGATGCTCTGAAACAGCGAACCCGGAGGGTCCAGTTGCATGTGCGGCTGCGTAAAGGCTCCCCTGGGGAGTTCACTTGTACCCAAAGCCTTCCTTTGGGGGCACTTTTGGATGGGCGAAAAGGGCTCGCAACGCATTTCCTGGGGCCTGATTTTTCAGTCGTCTCCGATGACGGCTAGGGCTACGTTTAGGTTTGCTCAGGAACAGAGAACCTGGAGGGTCCAGTTGCATGTGCGGCTGCGTAAAGGCTCCCCTGGGGAGTTCTCTTGTACCCAAAGCCTTCCTTTGTTGACACTTTTGGATGGTCCAAAGGGGCTTGCAACGCGTTTTCTGGGGCCCGGGTTTTCAGTCTTCTCCCATGCCGGTTAGGGATATAATTAGGGTTGCTTGGAAAAATCGAACCCGAAGGGTCCAGTTGCATGTGCGGCTGCGTAAAGGCTCCCCTGGGAACTTCAGATGTACCCAAAGCCTTCCTTTGGTGACACTTTTGGATGGTCCAAAGGGGCTTGCAACGCGTTTTCTGGGGCCCGGGTTTTCAGTCTTCTCCCAAGCCTGCTAGTGATATATTTAGGATTGCTCGGAAAAATCGAACCCGGAGGGTCCAGTTGCATGTGGGGCTGCGTAAAGGCTCCCCTGGGGAGATCACTTGTACCCAAAGCCTTCCTTTGGGGGCACTTTTGGATGGTCCAAAGGGGCTCGCAACGCATTTACTGGGGCCTGAATTTTCAGTCGTCTCCGATGACGGCTAGGGCTACGTTTAGGTATGCTCAGGAACAGCGAACCCGGAGGGTCCAGTTGCATGTGGGGCTGCGTAAAGGCTCCCCTGGGGAGTTCACTTGTACCCAAAACCTTCCTTTGGTGATACTTTTGGATGGTCCAAAGGGGCTTGCAACGCGTTTTCTGGGGCCCGGGTTTTCAGTCTTCTCCCATGCCGGCTAGTGATATATTTAAGTTTGCTCGGAAAAATCGAGCCCGGAGGGTCCAGTTGCATGTGGGGCTGCGTAAAGGCTCCCCTGGGGAGTTCACTTGTACCCAAAGTCTTCCTTTGGGGGCACTTTTGGATGGACGAAAAGGGCTCGCAACGCATTTCCTAGGGTCAGATTTTTCAGTCGTCATCGATGCCGGCTAGGGCTATGTTTAGGGATGCTCGGAAACAGGGAACCCGGAGGGTCCAGTTGCATGTGGGGCTGCGTAAAGGCTCCCCTGGGGAGTTCACTTGTACCCAAAGCCTTCCTTTGGGGGGACTTTTGGATGGGCGAAAAGGACTCGGAACGCATTTCCTGGGGCCTGATTTTTCAGTCGTCATCGATGCCGGCTAGGGCTATGTTTAGGGATGCTCGGAAACAGCGAACCCGGAGGGTCCAGTTGCATGTGGGGCTGCGTAAAGGCTCCCCTGGGGAGTTCACTTGTACCCAAAGCCTTCCTTTGGGGGCACTTTTGGATGGGCAAAAAGGGCTCGCAACGCATTTCCTGGGGCCTGATTTTTCAGTCGTCTCCGATGACGGCTAGGGCTACGTTTAGGTTTGCTCATGAACAGCGAACCCGGAGGGTCCAGTTGCATGTGGGGCTGCGTAAAGGCTCCCCTGGGGAGTTCACTTGTACCCAAAGCCTTCCTTTGGTGATACTTTTGAATGGTCCAAAGGGGCTTGCAACGCGTTTTCTGGGGCCCGGGTTTTCAGTCTTCTCCCATGCCGGCTAGGGATATATTTAGGGATGCTCGGAAAAATCGAACCCGAAGGGTCCAGTTGCATGTGCGGCTGCGTAAAGGCTCCCCTGGGAACTTCAGATGTACCCAAAGCCTTCCTTTGGTGACACTTTTGGATGGTCCAAAGGGTCTTGCAACGCGTTTTCTGGGGCCCGGGTTTTCAGTCTTCTCCCATGCCGGCTAGTGATATATTTAGGGTTGCTCGGAAAAATTGAACCCGGAGGGTCCAGTTGCATGTGGGGCTGCGTAAAGGCTCCCCTGGGGAGTTCACTTGTACCCAAAGCCTTCCTTTGCGGGCACTTTTGGATGGTCCAAAGGGGATCGCAACGCATTTCCTGGGGCCTGATTTTTCAGTCGTCTCCGATGACGGCTAGGGCTACGTTTAGGCTTGCTCAGGAACAGAGAACCCGGAGGGTCCAGTTGCATGTGCGGCTGCGTAAAGGCTCCCCTGGGGAGTTCTCTTGTACCCAAAGCCTTCCTTTGTTGACACTTTTGGATGGTCCAAAGGGGCTTGCAACACGTTTTCTGCGGCTCGGGTTTTCAGTCTTCTTCCATGCCGGCTAGGGATATATTTAGGGATGCTCGGAAACATCGAACCCGAAGGGTCCAGTTGCATGTGGGGCTGCGTAAAGGCTCCCCTGGGGAGTTCTCTTGTACCCAAAGCCTTCCTTTGCGGGCACTTTTGGATGGGCAAAAAGGTATCGCAACGCATTTCCTGGGGCTTGATTTTTCAGTCGTTTCTATGCCGGCTAGGGCTATGTTTAGGGATGCTCGGAAACAGCGAACCCGGAGGGTCCAGTTGCATGTGGGGCTGCGTAAAGGCTCCCCTGGGGAGTTCACTTGTACCCAAAGCCTTCCTTTGGTGATACTTTTGAATGGTCCAAAGGGGCTTGCAACGCGTTTTCTGGGGCCCGGGTTTTCAGTCTTCTCCCATGCCGGCTAGTGTTATATTTAGGTTTACCCGGATAAATCGAACCCGGAGGGTCCAGTTGCATGTGGGGCTGCGTAAAGGCTCCCCTGGGGAGTTCACTTGTACCCAAAGCCTTCCTTTGGGGGCACTTTTGGATAGGCGAAAAGGGCTCGCAACGCATTTCCTGGGGTCTGATTTTTCAGTCGACTTCGATGCCGGCTAGGGCTATGTTTAGGGATGCTCGGAAACATCGAACCCGGAGGGTACAGTTGCATGTGGGGCTACGTAAAGGCTCCCCTGGGGAGTTCACTTGTACCCAAAGCCTTCCTTTGGGGGCACTTTTGGATGGGCGAAAAGGGCTTGCAACGCACTTCCTGGGGCCTGATTTTTCATTCGTCTTCGATGCCGTCTAGGACTATGTTTAGGGATGCTCGGAAACAGCGAACCCGGAGGGTCCAGTTGCATGTGGGGCTGCGTAAAGGCTCCCCTGGGGAGTTCACTTGTACCCAAAGCCTTCCTTTGGTTATACTTTTGAATGGTCCAAAGGGGCTTGCAACGCATTTCCTGGGGCCTGATTTTTCAGTCGTCTCCGATGAGGGCTAGGGCTACGTTTAGGTTTGCTCATGAACAGAGAACCCGGAGGGTCCAGTTGCATGTGCGGCTGCGTAAAGGCTCCCCTGGGGAGTTCTCTTGTACCCAAAGCCTTCCTTTGGTGACACTTTTGGATGGTCCAAAGGGGCTTGCAACGCGTTTTCTGGGGCCCGGGTTTTCAGTCTTCTCCCATGCCGGCTAGTGATATATTTAGGGTTGCTCGGAAAAATCGAACCCGGAGGGTCCAGTTGCATGTGGAGCTGCGTAAAGGCTCCCCTGGGGAGTTCACTTGTACCCAAAGCCTTCCTTTGGGGGCACTTTTGGATGGGCGAAAAGGACTCGGAACGCATTTCCTGGGGCCTGATTTTTCAGTCGTCATCGATACCGGCTAGGGATATGTTTAGGGATGCTCGGAAACAGCGAACCTGGAGGGTCCAGTTGCATGTGGGGCTGCGTAAAGGCTCCCCTGGGGAGTTCACTTGTACCCAAAGCCTTCCTTTGGGGGCACTTTTGGATGGGCGAAAAGGACTCGGAACGCATTTCCTGGGGCCTGATTTTTCAGTCGTCATCGATGCCGGCTAGGGCTATGTTTAGGGATGCTCGGAAACAGCGAACCCGGAGGGTCCAGTTGCATGTGGGGCTGCGTAAAGGCTCCCCTGGGGAGTTCACTTGTACCCAAAGCCTTCCTTTGGGGGCACTTTTGGATGAGCGAAAAGGGCTCGCAACGCATTTCCTGGGGCCTGATTTTTCACTTGTCTCCGATGACGGCTAGGGCTATGTATAGGTTTGCTTAGGAACAGCGAACCTGGAGGGTCCAGTTGCATGTGGGGCTGCGTTAAGGCTCCCCTGGGGAGTCCACTTCTACCCAAAGCCTTCCTTTGGGGGCACTTTTGGATCGTCCAAAGGGGCTCGCAACGCATTTCCTGGGGCCTGATTTTTCAGTCGTCTCCGATGACGGCTAGGGCTACGTTTAGGTTTCCTCATGAACAGCGAACCCGGAGGGTCCAGTTGCATGTGGGGCTGCGTAAAGGCTCCCCTGGGGAGTTCACTTGTACCCAAAACCTTCCTTTGGTGATACTTTTGGATGGTCCAAAGGGGCTTGCAACTCGTTTTCTGTGGCTCGGGTTTTCAGTCCTCTCCCATGCCGGCTAGGGACATATTTAGGGATGCTCGGAAACATCGAACCCGAAGGGTCCAGTTGCATGTGGGGCTGCGTAAAGGCTCCCCTGGGGAGTTCTCTTGTACCCAAAGCCTTCCTTTGGGGGCACTTTTGGATGGGCAAAAAGGGCTCGCAACGCATTTCCTGGGGCTTGATTTTTCAGTCGTTTCTATGCCGGCTAGGGCTATGTTTAGGGATGCTCGGAAACAGCGAACCCGGAGGGTCCAGTTGCATGTGGGGCTGCGTAAAGGCTCCCCTGGGGAGTTCAGATGTACCCAAAGCCTTCCTTTGGTGATACTTTTGAATGGTCCAAAGGGGCTTGCAACGCGTTTTCTGTGGCTCGGGTTTTCAGTCTTCTCCCATGCCGGCTAGTGATATATTTAGGTTTACCCGGAAAAATCGAACCCAGAGGGTCCAGTTGCATGTGGGGCTGCGTAAAGGCTCCCCTGGGGAGTTCACTTGTACCCAAAGCCTTCCTTTGGGGGCACTTTTGGATGGGCGAAAAGGGCTCGCAACGCATTTCCTAGGGTCTGATTTTTCAGTCGACTTCGATGCCGGCTAGGGCTATGTTTAGGGATGCTCGGAAACATCGAACCCGGAGGGTACAGTTGCATGTGGGGCTACGTAAAGGCTCCCCTGGGGAGTTCACTTGTACCCAAAGCCTTCCTTTGGGGGCACTTTTGGATGGGCGAAAAGGGCTCGCAACGCATTTCCTGGGGCCTGATTTTTCAGTCATCTTCGATGCCGTCTAGGACTATGTTTAGGGATGCTCGGAAACAGCGAACCCGGAGGATCCAGTTGCATGTGGGGCTGCGTAAAGGCTCCCCTGGGGAGTTCACTTGTACCCAAAGCCTTCCTTTGGTGACACTTTTGGATGGGCGAAAAGGGCTTGCAACGCACTTCCTGGGGCCTGATTTTTCATTCGTCTTCGATGCCGTCTAGGACTATGTTTAGGGATGCTCGGAAACAGCGAACTCGGAGGGTCCAGTTGCATGTGGGGCTGCGTAAAGGCTCCCCTGGGGAGTTCACTTGTACCCAAAGCCTTCCTTTGGGGGCACTTTTGGATGGGCGAAAAGGGCTCGCAACGCATTTCCTGGGGCGTGATTTTTCACTCGTCTCCGAAGATGGCTAGGGCTAACTTTAGGTTTGCTCAGGAACAGCGAACCCGGAGGTTCCAGTTGCATGTGGGGCTGCGTAAAGGCTCCCCTGGGGAGATCACTTGTACCCAAAGCCTTCCTTTGGGGGCACTTTTGGATGGTCCAAAGGGGCTTGCAACGCATTTCCTGGGGCCTGATTTTTCACTCGTCTCCGATGACGGCTAGGGCTATGTTTAGGTTTGCTCATGAACAGCGAACCTGGAGGGTCCAGTTGCATGTGGGGCTGCGTAAAGGCTCCCCTGGGGAGATCACTTGTACCCAAAGCCTTCCTTTGCGGGCACTTTTGGATGGTCCAAAGGGGCTTGCAACGCATTTCCTGGGGCCTGATTTTTCACTCGTCTCCGATGACGGCTAGGGCTATGTTTAGGTTTGCTCATGAACAGCGAACCCGGAGGGTCCAGTTGCATGTGGGGCTGCGTAAAGGCTCCCCTGGGGAGTTCTCTTGTACCCAAAGCCTTCCTTTGGTGACACTTTTGGATGGTCCAAAGGGGCTTGCAACGCGTTTTCTGTGGCTCGGGTTTTCAGTCTTCTCCCATGCCGGCTAGGGATATATTTAGGGATGCTCGGAAACATCGAACCCGAAGGGTCCAGTTGCATGTGGGGCTGCGTAAAGGCTCCCCTGGGGAGTTCTCTTGTACCCAAAGCCTTCCTTTGGGGGCACTTTTGGATGGGCAAAAAGGGCTCGCAACGCATTTCCTGGGGCTTGATTTTTCAGTCGTCATCGATGCCGGCTAGGGCTATGTTTAGGGATGCTCGGAAACAGCGAACCCGGAGGGTCCAGTTGCATGTGGGGCTGCGTAAAGGCTCCCCTGGGGAGTTCACTTGTACCCAAAGCCTTCCTTTGGTGATACTTTTGAATGGTCCAAAGGGGCTTGCAACGCGTTTTCTGGGGCCCGGGTTTTCAGTCTTCTCCCATGCCGGCTAGTGATATATTTAGGTTTACCCGGAAAAATCGAACCCAGAGGGTCCAGTTGCATGTGGGGCTGCGTAAAGGCTCCCCTGGGGAGTTCACTTGTACCCAAAGCCTTCCTTTGGGGGCACTTTTGGATGGGCGAAAAGGGCTTGCAACGCACTTCCTGGGGCCTGATTTTTCATTCGTCTTCGATGCCGGCTAGGGCTATGTTTAGGGATGCTCGGAAACAGCGAACCCGGAGGGTCCAGTTGCATGTGGGGCTGCGTAAAGGCTCCCCTGGGGAGTTCACTTGTACCCAAAGCCTTCCTTTGGGAGCACTTTTGGATGGGCGAAAAGGGCTCGCAACGCATTTCCTGGGGCCTGATTTTTCACTCGTCTCCGATGACGGCTAGGGCTACCTTTAGGTTTGCTCAGGAACAGCGAACCTGGAGGGTCCAGTTGCATGTGGGGCTGCGTAAAGGCTCCCCTGGGGAGATCACTTGTACCCAAAGTCTTCCTTTGGGGGCACTTTTGGATGGTCCGAAGGGGCTCGCAACGCATTTCCTGGGGCCTGATTTTTCAGTCGTCTCCGATGAGGGCTAGGGCTACGTTTAGGTTTGCTCATGAACAGAGAACCCGGAGGGTCCAGTTGCATGTGCGGCTGCGTAAAGGCTCCCCTGGGGAGTTCTCTTGTACCCAAAGCCTTCCTTTGGTGACACTTTTGGATGGTCCAAAGGGGCTTGCAACGCGTTTTCTGGGGCCCGGGTTTTCAGTCTTCTCCCATGCCGGCTAGTGATATATATAGGGTTGCTCGGAAAAATCGAACCTGGAGGGTCCAGTTGCATGTGGGGCTGCGTAAAGGCTCCCCTGGGGAGTTCACTTGTACCCAAAGCCTTCCTTTGGGGGCACTTTTGGATGGGCGAAAAGGACTCGGAACGCATTTCCTGGGGCCTGATTTTTCAGTCGTCATCGATACCGGCTAGGGTTATGTTTAGGGATGCTCGGAAACAGCGAACCTGGAGGGTCCAGTTGCATGTGGAGCTGCGTAAAGGCTCCCCTGGGGAGTTCACTTGTACCCAAAGCCTTCCTTTGGGGGCACTTTTGGATGGGCGAAAAGGACTCGGAACGCATTTCCTGGGGCCTGATTTTTCAGTCGTCATCGATGCCGGCTAGGGCTATGTTTAGGGATGCTCGGAAACAGCGAACCCGGAGGGTCCAGTTGCATGTGGGGCTGCGTAAAGGCTCCCCTGGGGAGTTCACTTGTACCCAAAGCCTTCCTTTGGGGGCACTTTTGGATGGGCAAAAAGGACTCGGAACGCATTTCCTGGGGCCTGATTTTTCACTTGCCTTCGATGCCGTCTAGGACTATGTTTAGGGATGCTCGGAAAGAGCGAACCCGGAGGGTCCAGTTGCATGTGGGGCTGCGTAAAGGCTCCCCTGGGGAGATCACTTGTACCCAAAGCCTTCCTTTGCGGGCACTTTTGGATGGTCCAAAGGGGCTCGCAACGCATTTCCTGGGGCCTGATTTTTCAGTCGTCCCGATGACGGCTAGGGCTATGTTTAGGTTTGCTCATGAACAGCGAACCCGGAGGGTCCAGTTGCATGTGTGGCTGCGTAAAGGCTCCCCTGGGGAGTTCTCTTGTACCCAAAGCCTTCCTTTGGTGACACTTTTGGATGGTCCAAAGGGGCTTGCAACGCGTTTTCTGTGGCTCGGGTTTTCAGTCTTCTCCCATGCCGGCTAGGGATATATTTAGGGATGCTCGGAAACATCGAACCCGAAGGGTCCAGTTGCATGTGGGGCTGCGTAAAGGCTCCCCTGGGGAGTTCTCTTGTACCCAAAGCCTTCCTTTGGGGGCACTTTTGGATGGGCAAAAAGGGCTCGCAACGCATTTCCTGGGGCTTGATTTTTCAGTCGTTTCTATACCGGCTAGGGCTATGTTTAGGGATGCTCGGAAACAGCGAACCCGGAGGGTCCAGTTGCATGTGGGGCTGCGTAAAGGCTCCCCTGGGGAGTTCAGATGTACCCAAAGCCTTCCTTTGGTGATACTTTTGAATGGTCCAAAGGGGCTTGCAACGCGTTTTCTGGGGCCCGGGTTTTCAGTCTTCTCCCATGCCGGCTAGTGATATATTTAGGTTTACCCGGAAAAATCGAACCCAGAGGGTCCAGTTGCATGTGGGGCTGCGTAAAGGCTCCCCTGGGGAGTTCACTTGTACCCAAAGCCTTCCTTTGGGGGCACTTTTGGATGGGCGAAAAGGGCTCGCAACGCATTTCCTGGGGTCTGATTTTTCAGTCGACTTCGATGCCGGCTAGGGCTATGTTTAGGGATGCTCGGAAACATTGAACCCGGAGGGTACAGTTGCATGTGGGGCTACGTAAAGGCTCCCCTGGGGAGTTCACTTGTACCCAAAGCCTTCCTTTGGGAGCACATTTGGATGGGCGAAAAGGGCTCGCAACGCATTTCCTGGGGCCTGATTTTTCAGTCATCTTCGATGCCGTCTAGGACTATGTTTAGGGATGCTCGGAAACAGCGAACCCGGAGGGTCCAGTTGCATGTGGGGCTGCGTAAAGGCTCCCCTGGGGAGTTCACTTGTACCCAAAGCCTTCCTTTGGTGACACTTTTGGATGGGCGAAAAGGGCTTGCAACGCACTTCCTGGGGCCTGATTTTTCATTCGTCTCCGATGACGGCTAGGGCTATGTTTAGGGATGCTCGGAAACAGCGAACTCGGAGGGTCCAGTTGCATGTGGGGCTGCGTAAAGGCTCCCCTGGGGAGTTCACTTGTACCCAAAGCCTTCCTTTGGGGGCACTTTTGGATGGGCGAAAAGGGCTCGCAACGCATTTCCTGGGGCCTGATTTTTCACTCGTCTCCGAAGATGGCTAGAGCTAACTTTAGGTTTGCTCAGGAACAGCGAACCTGGAGGGTCCAGTTGCATGTGGGGCTGCGTAAAGGCTCCCCTGGGGAGATCACTTGTACCCAAAGCCTTCCTTTGCGGGCACTTTTGGATGGTCCAAAGGGGCTTGCAACGCATTTCCTGGGGCCTGATTTTTCACTCGTCTCCGATGACGGCTAGGGCTATGTTTAGGTTTGCTCATGAACAGCGAACCCGGAGGGTCCAGTTGCATGTGGGGCTGCGTAAAGGCTCCCCTGGGGAGTTCTCTTGTACCCAAAGCCTTCCTTTGGTGACACTTTTGGATGGTCCAAAGGGGCTTGCAACGCGTTTTCTGTGGCTCGGGTTTTCAGTCTTCTCCCATGCCGGCTAGGGATATATTTAGGGATGCTCGGAAACATCGAACCCGAAGGGTCCAGTTGCATGTGGGGCTGCGTAAAGGCTCCCCTGGGGAGTTCTCTTGTACCCAAAGCCTTCCTTTGGGGGCACTTTTGGATGGGCAAAAAGGGCTCGCAACGCATTTCCTGGGGCTTGATTTTTCAGTCGTCATCGATGCCGGCTAGTGCTATGTTTAGGGATGCTCGGAAACAGCGAACCCGGAGGGTCCAGTTGCATGTGGGGCTGCGTAAAGGCTCCCCTGGGGAGTTCACTTGTACCCAAAGCCTTCCTTTGGTGATACTTTTGAATGGTCCAAAGGGGCTTGCAACGCGTTTTCTGGGGCCCGGGTTTTCAGTCTTCTCCCATGCCGGCTAGTGATATATTTAGGTTTACCCGGAAAAATCGAACCCGGAGGGTCCAGTTGCATGTGGGGCTGCGTAAAGGCTCCCCTGGGGAGTTCACTTGTACCCAAAGCCTTCCTTTGGGGGCACTTTTGGATGGGCGAAAAGGGCTTGCAACGCACTTCCTGGGGCCTGATTTTTCATTCGTCTTCGATGCCGGCTAGGGCTATGTTTAGGGATGCTCGGAAACAGCGAACCCGGAGGGTCCAGTTGCATGTGGGGCTGCGTAAAGGCTCCCCTGGGGAGTTCACTTGTACCCAAAGCCTTCCTTTGGGAGCACTTTTGGATGGGCGAAAAGGGCTCGCAACGCATTTCCTGGGGCCTGATTTTTCACTCGTCTCCGATGCCGGCTAGGGCTACGTTTAGGTTTGCTCAGGAACAGCGAACCCGGAGGGTCCAGTTGCATGTGGGGCTGCGTAAAGGCTCCCCTGGGGAGATCACTTGTACCCAAAGCCTTCCTTTGGGGGCACTTTTGGATGGGCGAAAAGGGCTCGCAACGCATTTCCTGGGGCTTGATTTTTCACTTGCCTTCGATGCCGGCTAGGGCTATGTTTAGGGATTCTCGGAAACAGCGAACCCGGAGGGTCCAGTTGCATGTGGGGCTGCGTAAAGGCTCCCCTGGGGAGTTCACTTGTACCCAAAGCCTTCCTTTGGTGACACTTTTGGATGGGCGAAAAGGGCTCGCAACGCATTTCCTGGGGCCTGATTTTTCACTTGTCTTCGATGCCGGCTAGGGCTATGTTTACGGATGCTCGGAAACATCGAACCCGGAGGGTCCAGTTGCATGTGGGGCTGCGTAAAGGCTCCCCTGGGGAGTTCACTTGTACCCAAAGCCTTCCTTTGGTGATACTTTTGGATGGTCCAAAGGGGCTTGCAACGCGTTTTCTGGGGCCCGGGTTTTCAGTCTTCTCCCATGCCGGCTAGTGATATATTTAAGTTTGCTCGGAAAAATCGAGCCCGGAGGGTCCAGTTGCATGTGCGGCTGCGTAAAGGCTCCCCTGGGGAGTTCACTTGTACCCAAATCTTCCTTTGGGGGCACTTTTGGATGGGCAAAAAGGGCTCGCAACGCATTTCCTGGGGTCAGATTTTTCAGTCGTCATCGAATCCGGCTAGGGCTATGTTTAGGGATGCTCGGAAACATCGAACCCGGAGGGTCCAGTTGCATGTGGGGCTGCGTAAAGGCTCCCCTGGGGAGTTCACTTGTACCCAAAGCCTTCCTTTGGGGGCACTTTTGGATGGGCGAAAAGGACTCGGAACGCATTTCCTGGGGCCTGATTTTTCAGTCGTCATCGATGCCGGCTAGGGCTATGTTTAGGGATGCTCGGAAACAGCGAACCCGGAGGGTCCAGTTGCATGTGGGGCTGCGTAAAGGCTCCCCTGGGGAGTTCACTTGTACCCAAAGCCTTCCTTTGGGGGCACTTTTGGATGGGCAAAAAGGGCTCGCAACGCATTTCCTGGGGCCTGATTTTTCACTTGCCTTCGATGCCGTCTAGGACTATGTTTAGGGATGCTCGGAAAGAGCAAACCCGGAGGGTCCAGTTGCATGTGGGGCTGCGTAAAGGCTCCCCTGGGGAGTTCACTTGTACCCAAAGCCTTCCTTTGCGGGCACTTTTGGATGGTCCAAAGGGGCTTGCAACGCGTTTTCTGTGGCTCGGGTTTTCAGTCTTCTCCCATGCGGGCTAGGGATATATTTAGGGATGCTCGGAAACATCGAACCCGAAGGGTCCAGTTGCATGTGGGGCTGCGTAAAGGCTCCCCTGGGGAGTTCTCTTGTACCCAAAGCCTTCCTTTGGGGGCACTTTTGGATGGGCAAAAAGGGCTCGCAACGCATTTCCTGGGGCTTGATTTTTCAGTCGTTTCTATGCCGGCTAGGGCTATGTTTAGGGATGCTCGGAAACAGCGAACCCGGAGGGTCCAGTTGCATGTGGGGCTGCGTAAAGGCTCCCCTGGGGAGTTCAGATGTACCCAAAGCCTTCCTTTGGTGATACTTTTGAATGGTCCAAAGGGGCTTGCAACGCGTTTTCTGGGGCCCGGGTTTTCAGTCTTCTCCCATGCCGGCTAGTGTTATATTTAGGTTTACCCGGAAAAATCGAACCCAGAGGGTCCAGTTGCATGTGGGGCTGCGTAAAGGCTCCCCTGGGGAGTTCACTTGTACCCAAAGCCTTCCTTTGGGGGCACTTTTGGATGGGCGAAAAGGGCTCGCAACGCATTTCCTGGGGCCTGATTTTTCACTCGTCTCCGAAGATGGCTAGGGCTAACTTTAGGTTTGCTCAGGAACAGCGAACCTGGAGGGTCCAGTTGCATGTGGGGCTGCGTAAAGGCTCCCCTGGGGAGTTCACTTGTACCCAAAGCCTTCCTTTGGGGGCACTTTTGGATGGTCCAAAGGGGCTTGCAACGCATTTCCTGGGGCTTGATTTTTCAGTCGTCTCCGATGACGGCTAGGGCTATGTTTAGGTTTGCTCATGAACAGCGAACCCGGAGGGTCCAGTTGCATGTGGGGCTGCGTAAAGGCTCCCCTGGGGAGTTCACTTGTACCCAAAGCCTTCCTTTGGTGATACTTTTGAATGGTCCAAAGGGGCTTGCAACGCGTTTTCTGGGGCCCGGTTTTTCAGTCTTCTCCCATGCCGGCTAGTGATATATTTAGGTTTACCCGGAAAAATCGAACCCAGAGGGTCCAGTTGCATGTGGGGCTGCGTAAAGGCTCCCCTGGGGAGTTCACTTGTACCCAAAGCCTTCCTTTGGGGGCACTTTTGGATGGGCGAAAAGGGCTCGTAATGCATTTCCTGGGGCCTGATTTTTCAGTCGTCATCGATGCCTGCTAGGGTTATGTTTAGGGATGCTCGGAAACAGCGAACCCGAAGGGTCCAATTGCATGTGGGGCTGCGTAAAGGCTCCCCTGGGGAGTTCACTTGTACCCAAAGCCTTTCTTTGGGGGCACTTTTGGTGGTCCAAAGGGGCTCGCAACGCATTTCCTGGGGCCTGATTTTTCACTCGTCTCCGATGACGGCTAGGGCTACCTTTAGGTTTGCTCAGGAACAGCGAACCTGGAGGGTCCAGTTGCATGTGGGGCTGCGTAAAGGCTCCCCTGGGGAGATCACTTGTACCCAAAGCCTTCCTTTGGGGGCACTTTTGGATGGTCCAAAGGGGCTCGCAACGCATTTCCTGGGGCCTGATTTTTCCGTCGTCTCCGATGCCGGCTAGGGCTACGTTTAGGTTTGCTCAGGAACAGAGAACCCGGAGGGTCCAGTTGCATGTGCGGCTGCGTAAAGGCTCCCCTGGGGAGTTCTCTTGTACCCAAAGCCTTCCTTTGGTGACACTTTTGGATGGTCCAAAGGGGCTTGCAACGCGTTTTCTGGGGCCCGGGTTTTCAGTCTTCTCCCATGCCGGCTAGGGATATATTTAGTGATGCTCGGAAAAATCGAACCCGAAGGGTCCAGTTGCATGTGCGGCTGCGTAAAGGCTCCCCTGGGAACTTCAGATGTACCCAAAGCCAACCTTTGGTGACACTTTTGGATGGTCCAAAGGGGCTTGCAACGCGTTTTCTGGGGCCCGGGTTTTCAGTCTTCTCCCATGCCGGCTAGGGATATATTTAGTGATGCTCAGAAAAATCGAACCCGAAGGGTCCAGTTGCATGTGCGGCTGCGTAAAGGCTCCCCTGGGAACTTCAGATGTACCCAAAGCCAACCTTTGGTGACACTTTTGGATGGTCCAAAGGGGCTTGCAACGCGTTTTCTGAGGCCCGGGTTTTCAGTCTTCTCCCATGCCGGCTAGTGATATATTTAGGGTTGCTCGGAAAAATTGAACCCGGAGGGTCCAGTTGCATGTGGGGCTGCGTAAAGGCTCCCCTGGGGAGTTCACTTCTACCCAAAGCCTTCTTTTGGGGGCACTTTTGGATGGTCCAAAGGGGCTCGCAACGCATTTCCTAAGGTCTGATTTTTCAGTCGACTTCGATGCTGGCTAGGGCTATGTTTAGGTTTGCTCAGGAACAGCGAACCCGGAGGGTCCAGTTGCATGTGGGGCTGCGTAAAGGCTCCCCTGGGGAGTTCACTTGTACCCAAAGCCTTTTTTTGGGGGCACTTTTTGATGAGCGAAAAGGGCTCGCAACGCATTTCCTGGGGCCTGATTTTTCACTTGTCTCCGATGACGGCTAGGGCTATGTATAGGTTTGCTTAGGAACAGCGAATCCGGAGAGTCCAGTTGCATGTGGGGCTGCGTTAAGGCTCCCCTGGGGAGTCCAGTTGTACCCAAAGCCTTCCTTTGGGGGCACTTTTTGATCGTCCAAAGGGGCTCGCAACGCATTTCCTGGGGCCTGATTTTTCACTTGCCTTCGATGCCGTCTAGGACTATGTTTAGGGATGCTCGGAAAGAGCGAACCCGGAGGGTCCAGTTGCATGTGGGGCTGCGTAAAGGCTCCCCTGGGGAGATCACTTGTACCCAAAGCCTTCCTTTGCGGGCACTTTTGGATGGTCCAAAGGGGCTCGCAACGCATTTCCTGGGGCCTGATTTTTCAGTCGTCCCGATGACGGCTAGGGCTATGTTTAGGTTTGCTCATGAACAGCGAACCCGGAGGGTCCAGTTGCATGTGGGGCTGCGTAAAGGCTCCCCTGGGGAGTTCTCTTGTACCCAAAGCCTTCCTTTGGTGACACTTTTGGATGGTCCAAAGGGGCTTGCAACGCGTTTTCTGTGGCTCGGGTTTTCAGTCTTCTCCCATGCCGGCTAGGGATATATTTAGGGATGCTCGGAAACATCGAACCCGGAGGGTCCAGTTGCATGTGGGGCTGCGTAAAGGCTCCCCTGGGGAGTTCACTTGTACCCAAAGCCTTCCTTTGGGGGCACATTTGGATGAGCGAAAAGGGCTTGCAACGCACTTCCTGGGGCCTGATTTTTCATTCGTGTTCGATGCCGTCTAGGAATATGTTTAGGGATGCTCGTAAACAGCGAACCCGGAGGGTCCAGTTGCATGTGCGGCTGCGTAAAGGCTCCCCTGGGGAGTTCACTTGTACCCAAAGCCTTCCTTTGGGGGCACTTTTGGATGGGCGAAAAGGGCTCGGAACGCATTTCCTGGGGCCTGATTTTTCAGTCGTCTCCGAAGACGGCTAGGGATACCTTTAGGTTTGCTCAGGAACAGCGAACCTGGAGGGTCCAGTTGCATGTGGGGCTGCGTAAAGGCTCCCCTGGGGAGATCACTTGTACCCAAAGCCTTCCTTTGCGGGCACTTTTGGATCGTCCAAAGGGGCTTGCAACGCATTTCCTGGGGCCTGATTTTTCAGTCGTCTCCGATGACGGCTAGGGCTACGTTTAGGTTTGCTCAGGAACAGAGAACCTGGAGGGTCCAGTTGCATGTGCGGCTGCGTAAAGGCTCCCCTGGGGAGTTCTCTTGTACCCAAAGCCTTCCTTTGGTGACACTTTTGGATCGTCCAAAGGGCTTGCAACGCGTTTTCTGGGGCCCGGGTTTTCAGTCTTCTCCCATGCCGGTTAGGGATATAATTAGGGTTGCTTGGAAAAATCGAATCCGAAGGGTCCAGTTGCATGTGGGGCTGCGTAAAGGCTCCCCTGGGAACTTCAGATGTACCCAAAGCCTTCCTTTGCTGACACTTTTGGATGGTCCAAAGGGTCTTGCAACGCGTTTTCTGGGGCCCGGGTTTTCAGTCTTCTCCCAAGCCTGCTAGTGATATATTTAGGATTGCTCGGAAAAATCGAACCCGGAGGGTCCAGTTGCATGTGGGGCTGCGTAAAGGCTCCCCTGGGGAGTTCACTTGTACCCAAAGCCTTCCTTTGCGGGCACTTTTGGATAGTCCAAAGGGGCTCGCAACGCATTTACTGGGGCCTGAATTTTCAGTCGTCTCCGACGACGGCTAGGGCTACGTTTAGGTTTGCTCAGGAACAGCGAACCCGGAGGGTCCAGTTGCATGTGGGGCTGCGTAAAGGCTCCCCTGGGGAGTTCACTTGTACCCAAAACCTTCCTTTGGTGATACTTTTGGATGGTCCAAAGGGGCTTGCAACGCGTTTTCTGGGGCCCGGGTTTTCAGTCTTCTCCCATGCCGGCTAGTGATATATTTAAGTTTGCTCGGAAAAATCGAGGCCGGAGCGTCCAGTTGCATGTGGGGCTGCGTAAAGGCTTCCCTGGGGAGTTCACTTGTACCCAAAGTCTTCCTTTGGGGGCACTTTTGGATGGACGAAAAGGGCTCGCAACGCATTTCCTAGGGTCAGATTTTTCAGTCGTCATCGATGCCGGCTAGGGCTATGTTTAGGGATGCTCGGAAACAGCGAACCCGGAGGGTCCAGTTGCATGTGGGGCTGCGTAAAGGCTCCCCTGGGGAGTTCACTTGTACCCAAAGCCTTCCTTTGGGGGCACGTTTGGATGGGCAAAAAGGGCTCGCAACGCATTTCCTGGGGCCTGATTTTTCAGTCGTCTCCGATGACGGCTAGGGCTTCGTTTAGGTTTGCTCATGAACAGCGAACCCGGAGGGTCCAGTTGCATGTGGGGCTGCGTAAAGGCTCCCCTGGGGAGTTCACTTGTACCCAAAGCCTTCCTTTGGTGATACTTTTGAATGGTCCAAAGGGGCTTGCAACGCGTTTTCTGGGGCCCGGGTTTTCAGTCTTCTCCCATGCCGGCTAGTGATATATTTAGGTTTACCCGGAAAAATCGAACCCAGAGGGTCCAGTTGCATGTGGGGCTGCGTAAAGGCTCCCCTGGGGAGTTCACTTGTACCCAAAGCCTTCCTTTGGGGGCACTTTTGGATGGGCGAAAAGGGCTTGCAACGCACTTCCTGGGGCCTGATTTTTCATTCGTCTTCGATGCCGTCTAGGATTATGTTTAGGGATGCTCGGAAACATCGAACCCGGAGGGTCCAGTTGCATGTGGGGCTGCGTAAAGGCTCCCCTGGGGAGTTCACTTGTACCCAAAGCCTTCCTTTGCGGGCACTTTTGGATGGGCGAAAAGGGCTCGCAACGCTTTTCCTGGGGCTTGATTTTTCACTCGTCTCCGATGACGGCTAGAACTACCTTTAGGTTTGCTCAGGAACAGCGAACCTGGAGGGTCCAGTTGCATGTGGGGCTGCGTAAAGGCTCCCCTGGGGAGTTCACTTGTACCCAAAGCCTTCCTTTGCGGGCACTTTTGGATGGTCCAAAGGGGCTCGCAACGCATTTCCTGGGGCCTGATTTTTCAGTCATCTCCGATGCCGGCTAGGGCTACGTTTAGGTTTGATCAGGAACAGAGAACCCGGAGGGTCCAGTTGCATGTGGGGCTGCGTAAAGGCTCCCATGGGGAGTTCTCTTGTACCCAAAGCCTTCCTTTGGTGACACTTTTGGATGGTCCAAAGGGGCTTGCAACGCGTTTTCTGGGGCCAGGGTTTTCAGTCTTCTCCCATGCCGGCTAGGGATATATTTAGGGATGCTCGGAAAAATCGAACCCGAAGGGTCCAGTTGCGTGTGCGGCTGCGTAAAGGCTCCCCTGGGAACTTCAGATGTACCCAAAGCCTTCCTTTGGTGACACTTTTGGATGGTCCAAAGGGGCTTGCAACGCGTTTTCTGGGGCCCGGGTTTTCAGTCTTCTCCCATGCCGGCTAGTGATATATTTAGGGTTGCTCGGAAATATTGAACCCGGAGGGTCCAGTTGCATGTGGGGCTGCGTAAAGGCTCCCCTGGGGAGTTCACTTGTACCCAAAGCCTTGTTTTGGGGGCACTTTTGGATGGTCCAAAGGGGCTTGCAACACGTTTTCTGCGGCTCGGGTTTTCAGTCTTCTCCCATGCCGGCTAGGGATATATTTAGGGATGCTCGGAAACATCGAACCCGAAGGGTCCAGTTGCATGTGGGGCTGCGTAAAGGCTCCCCTGGGGAGTTCTCTTGTACCCAAAGCCTTCCTTTGCGGGCACTTTTGAATGGGCAAAAAGGTATCGCAACGCATTTCCTGGGGCTTGATTTTTCAGTCGTCATCGATGGCGGCTAGGGCTATGTTTAGGGATGCTCGGAAACAGTGAACCCGGAGGGTCCAGTTGCATGTGCGGCTGCGTAAAGGCTCCCCTGGGGAGTTCACTTGTACCCAAAGCCTTCCTTTGGTGATACTTTTGAATCGTCCAAAGGGGCTTGCAACGCGTTTTCTGGGGCCCGGGTTTTCAGTCTTCTCCCATGACGGCTAGTGTTATATTTAGGTTTACCCGGATAAATCGAACCCGGAGGGTCCAGTTGCATGTGGGGCTGCGTAAAGGCTCCCCTGGGGAGTTCACTTGTACCCAAAGCCTTCCTTTGGGGGCACTTTTGGATAGGCGAAAAGGGCTCGCAACGCATTTCCTGGGGTCTGATTTTTCAGTAGACTTCGATGCCGGCTAGGGCTATGTTTAGGGATGCTCGGAAACATCGAACCCGGAGGGTACAGTTGCATGTGGGGCTACGTAAAGGCTCCCCTGGGGAGTTCACTTGTACCCAAAGCCTTCCTTTGGGGGCACATTTGGATGGGCGAAAAGGGATCGTAACGCATTTCCTGGGGCCTGATTTTTCAGTCATCTTCGATGCCGTCTAGGATTATGTTTAGGGATGCTCGGAAACAGCGAACCCGGAGGATCCAGTTGCATGTGGGGCTGCGTAAAGGCTCCCCTGGGGAGTTCACTTGTACCCAAAGCATTCCTTTGGGGGCACTTTTGGATGGGCGAAAAGGGCTTGCAACGCACTTCCTGGGGCCTGATTTTTCATTCGTCTTCGATGCCGTCTAGGACTATGTTTAGGGATGCTCGGAAACATCGAACCCGGAGGGTCCAGTTGCATGTGGGGCTGCGTAAAGGCTCCCCTGGGGAGTTCACTTGTACCCAAAGCCTTCCTTTGGGGGCACTTTTGGATGGGCGAAAAGGGCTTGCAACGCATTTTCTTGGGCCTGATTTTTCACTCGTCTCCGAAGACGGCTAGGGCTACGTTTAGGTTTGCTCAGGAACAGCGAACCTGGAGGGTCCAGTTGCATGTGGGGCTGCGTAAAGGCTCCCCTGGGGAGTTCTCTTGTACCCAAAGCCTTCCTTTGGTGACACATTTGGATCGTCCAAAGATGCTTGCAACGCGTTTTCTGGGGCCCGGGTTTTCAGTCTTCTCCCATGCCGGTTAGGGATATAATTAGGGTTGCTCGGAAAAATCGAACCCAAAGGGTCCAGTTGCATGTGGGGCTGCGTAAAGGCTCCCCTGGGGAGTTCACTTGTACCCAAAGCCTTCCTTTGGTGACACTTTTGGATGGTCCAAAGGGGCTTGCAACGCGTTTTCTGGGGCCCGGGTTTTCAGTCTTCTCCCATGCCGGCTAGTGATATATTTAGGGTTGCTCGGAAAAATTGAACCCGGATGGTCCAGTTGCATGTGGGGCTGCGTAAAGGCTCCCCTGGGGAGATCACTTGTACCCAAAGCCTTCCTTTGGGGGCACTTTTGGATGGTCCAAAGGGGCTTGCAACGCATTTCCTGGGGCCTGATTTTTCACTCGTCTCCGATGACGGCTAGGGATATGTTTAGGTTTGCTCATGAACAGCGAACCCGGAGGGTCCAGTTGCATGTGGGGCTGCGTAAAGGCTCCCCTGGGGAGTTCACTTGTACCCAAAGCCTTGTTTTGGGGGCACTTTTGGATGGTCCAAAGGGGCTTGCAACACGTTTTCTGCGGCTCGGGTTTTCAGTCTTCTCCCATGCCGGCTAGGGATATATTTAGGGATGCTCGGAAACATCGAACCCGAAGGGTCCAGTTGCATGTGGGGCTGCGTAAAGGCTCCCCTGGGGAGTTCTCTTGTACCCAAAGCCTTCCTTTGCGGGCACTTTTGAATGGGCAAAAAGGTATCGCAACGCATTTCCTGGGGCTTGATTTTTCAGTCGTCATCGATGCCGGCTAGGGCTATGTTTAGGGATGCTCGGAAACAGTGAACCCGGAGGGTCCAGTTGCATGTGCGGCTGCGTAAAGGCTCCCCTGGGGAGTTCACTTGTACCCAAAGCCTTCCTTTGGTGATACTTTTGAATGGTCCAAAGGGGCTTGCAACGCGTTTTCTGGGGCCCGGGTTTTCAGTCTTCTCCCATGCCGGCTAGTGTTATATTTAGGTTTACCCGGATAAATCGAACCCGGAGGGTCCAGTTGCATGTGGGGCTGCGTAAAGGCTCCCCTGGGGAGTTCACTTGTACCCAAAGCCTTCCTTTGGGGGCACTTTTGGATAGGCGAAAAGGGCTCGCAACGCATTTCCTGGGGTCTGATTTTTCAGTAGACTTCGATGCCGGCTAGGGCTATGTTTAGGGATGCTCGGAAACATCGAACCCGGAGGGTACAGTTGCATGTGGGGCTACGTAAAGGCTCCCCTGGGGAGTTCACTTGTACCCAAAGCCTTCCTTTGGGGGCACATTTGGATGGGCGAAAAGGGATCGTAACGCATTTCCTGGGGCCTGATTTTTCAGTCATCTTCGATGCCGTCTAGGATTATGTTTAGGGATGCTCGGAAACAGCGAACCCGGAGGATCCAGTTGCATGTGGGGCTGCGTAAAGGCTCCCCTGGGGAGTTCACTTGTACCCAAAGCATTCCTTTGGGGGCACTTTTGGATGGGCGAAAAGGGCTTGCAACGCACTTCCTGGGGCCTGATTTTTCATTCGTCTTCGATGCCGTCTAGGACTATGTTTAGGGATGCTCGGAAACATCGAACCCGGAGGGTCCAGTTGCATGTGGGGCTGCGTAAAGGCTCCCCTGGGGAGTTCACTTGTACCCAAAGCCTTCCTTTGGGGGCACTTTTGGATGGGCGAAAAGGGCTCGCAACGCATTTTCTGGGGCCTGATTTTTCACTCGTCTCCGAAGACGGCTAGGGCTACGTTTAGGTTTGCTCAGGAACAGCGAACCTGGAGGGTCCAGTTGCATGTGGGGCTGCGTAAAGGCTCCCCTGGGGAGTTCTCTTGTACCCAAAGCCTTCCTTTGGTGACACATTTGGATCGTCCAAAGATGCTTGCAACGCGTTTTCTGGGGCCCGGGTTTTCAGTCTTCTCCCATGCCGGTTAGGGATATAATTAGGGTTGCTCGGAAAAATCGAACCCAAAGGGTCCAGTTGCATGTGGGGCTGCGTAAAGGCTCCCCTGGGGAGTTCACTTGTACCCAAAGCCTTCCTTTGGTGACACTTTTGGATGGTCCAAAGGGGCTTGCAACGCGTTTTCTGGGGCCCGGGTTTTCAGTCTTCTCCCATGCCGGCTAGTGATATATTTAGGGTTGCTCGGAAAAATTGAACCCGGATGGTCCAGTTGCATGTGGGGCTGCGTAAAGGCTCCCCTGGGGAGATCACTTGTACCCAAAGCCTTCCTTTGGGGGCACTTTTGGATGGTCCAAAGGGGCTTGCAACGCATTTCCTGGGGCCTGATTTTTCACTCGTCTCCGATGACGGCTAGGGATATGTTTAGGTTTGCTCATGAACAGCGAACCCGGAGGGTCCAGTTGCATGTGGGGCTGCGTAAAGGCTCCCCTGGGGAGTTCACTTGTACCCAAAGCCTTCCTTTGGGGGCACTTTTGGATGAGCGAAAAGGGCTCGCAACGCATTTCCTGGGGCCTGATTTTTCACTTGTCTCCGATGACGGCTAGGGCTATGTATAGGTTTGCTTAGGAACAGCGAACCTGGAGGGTCCAGTTGCATGTGGGGCTGCGTAAAGGCTCCCCTGGGGAGTCCAGTTGTACCCAAAGCCTTCCTTTGGGGGCACTTTTTGATCGTCCAAAGGGGCTCGCAACGCATTTCCTGGGGCCTGATTTTTCAGTCGTCTCCGATGACGGCTAGGGCTACGTTTAGGTTTGCTCATGAACAGCGAACCCGGAGGGTCCAGTTGCATGTGGGGCTGCGTAAAGGCTCCCCTGGGGAGTTCACTTGTACCCAAAACCTTCCTTTGGTGATACTTTTGGATGGTCCAAAGGGGCTTGCAACGCGTTTTCTGGGGTCCGGGTTTTCAGTCTTCTCCCATGCCGGCTAGTGATATATTTAAGTTTGCTCGGAAAAATCGAGCCCGGAGGGTCCAGTTGCATGTGGGGATGCGTAAAGTCTCCCCTGGGGAGTTCACTTGTACCCAAAGTCTTCCTTTGGGGGCACTTTTGGATGGACGAAAAGGGCTCGCAACGCATTTCCTGGGGTCTGATTTTTCAGTCGTCATCGAATCCGGCTAGGGATATGTTTAGGGATGCTCGGAAACATCGAACCCGGAGGGTCCAGTTGCATGTGGGGCTGCGTAAAGGCTCCCCTGGGGAGTTCACTTGTACCCAAAGCCTTCCTTTGGGGGCACTTTTGGATGGGCGAAAAGGACTCGGAACGCATTTCCTGGGGCCTGATTTTTCAGTCGTCATCGATGCCGGCTAGGGCTATGTTTAAGGATGCTCGGAAAGAGCGAACCCGGAGGGTCCAGTTGCATGTGGGGCTGCGTAAAGGCTCCCCTGGGGAGTTCACTTGTACCCAAAGCCTTCCTTTGGGGGCACTTTTGGATGGGCAAAAAGGGCTCGCAACGCATTTCCTGGGGCCTGATTTTTCACTTGCCTTCGATGCCGTCTAGGACTATGTTTAGGGATGCTCGGAAACATCGAACCCGGAGGGTCCAGTTGCATGTGGGGCTGCGTAAAGGCTCCCCTGGGGAGTTCTCTTGTACCCAAAGCCTTCCTTTGGTGACACTTTTGGATGGTCCAAAGGGGCTTGCAACGCGTTTTCTGTGGCTCGGGTTTTCAGTCTTCTCCCATGCCGGCTAGGGATATATTTAGGGATGCTCGGAAACATCGAACCCGAAGGGTCCAGTTGCATGTGGGGCTGCGTAAAGGCTCCCCTGGGGAGTTCTCTTGTACCCAAAGCCTTCCTTTGTTGACTCTTTTGGATGGTCCAAAGGGGCTTGCAACACGTTTTCTGCGGCTCGGGTTTTCAGTCTTCTCCCATGCCGGCTAGGGATATATTTAGGGATGCTCGGAAACATCGAACCCGAAGGGTCCAGTTGCATGTGGGGCTGCGTAAAGGCTCCCCTGGGGAGTTCACTTGTACCCAAAGCCTTCCTTTGGTGACACTTTTGGATGGTCCAAAGGGGCTTGCAACGCGTTTTCTGGGGTCCGGGTTTTCAGTCTTCTCCCATGCCGGCTAGTGATATATTTAAGTTTGCTCGGAAAAATCGAGCCCGGAGGGTCCAGTTGCATGTGGGGCTGCGTAAAGGCTCCCCTGGGGAGTTCACTTGTACCCAAAGTCTTCCTTTGGGGGCACTTTTGGATGGACGAAAAGGGCTCGCAACGCATTTCCTGGGGTCTGATTTTTCAGTCGTCATCGAATCCGGCTAGGGCTATGTTTAGGGATGCTCGGAAACATCGAACCCGGAGGGTCCAGTTGCATGTGGGGCTGCGTAAAGGCTCCCCTGGGGAGTTCACTTGTACCCAAAGCCTTCCTTTGGGGGCACTTTTGGATGGGCGAAAAGGACTCGGAACGCATTTCCTGGGGCCTGATTTTTCAGTCGTCATCGATGCCGGCTAGGGCTATGTTTAGGGATGCTCGGAAACAGCGAACCCGGAGGGTCCAGTTGCATGTGGGGCTGCGTAAAGGCTCCCCTGGGGAGTTCACTTGTACCCAAAGCCTTCCTTTGGGGGCACTTTTGGATGGGCAAAAAGGGCTCGCAACGCATTTCCTGGGGCCTGATTTTTCACTTGCCTTCGATGCCGTCTAGGACTATGTTTAGGGATGCTCGGAAAGAGCGAACCCGGAGGGTCCAGTTGCATGTGGGGCTGCGTAAAGGCTCCCCTGGGGAGATCACTTGTACCCAAAGCCTTCCTTTGCGGGCACTTTTGGATGGTCCAAAGGGGCTCGCAACGCATTTCCTGGGGCCTGATTTTTCAGTCGTTCCGATGACAGCTAGGACTATGTTTAGGTTTGCTCATGAACAGCGAACCCGGAGGGTCCAGTTGCATGTGGGGCTGCGTAAAGGCTCCCCTGGGGAGTTCTCTTGTACCCAAAGCCTTCCTTTGGTGACACTTTTGGATGGGCAAAAAGGACTCGCAACGCATTTCCTGGGGCTTGATTTTTCAGTCGTTTCTATGCCGGCTAGGGCTATGTTTAGGGATGCTCGGAAACAGCGAACCCGGAGGGTCCAGTTGCATGTGGGGCTGCGTAAAGGCTCCCCTGGGGAGTTCACTTGTACCCAAAGCCTTCCTTTGGTGATACTTTTGAATGGTCCAAAGGGGCTTGCAACGCGTTTTCTGGGGCCCGGGTTTTCAGTCTTCTCCCATGCTGGCTAGTGATATATTTAGGTTTACCCGGAAAAATCGAACCCAGAGGGTCCAGTTGCATGTGGGGCTGCGTAAAGGCTCCCCTGGGGAGTTCACTTGTACCCAAAGCCTTCCTTTGGTGACACTTTTGGATGGTCCAAAGGGGCTTGCAACGCGTTTTCTGTGGCTCGGGTTTTCAGTCTTCTCCCATGCCGGCTAGGGATATATTTAGGGATGCTCGGAAACATCGAACCCGAAGGGTCCAGTTGCATGTGGGGCTGCGTAAAGGCTCCCCTGGGGAGTTCTCTTGTACCCAAAGCCTTCCTTTGGGGGCACTTTTGGATGGGCAAAAAGGGCTCGCAACGCATTTCCTGGGGCTTGATTTTTCAGTCGTCATCGATGCCGGCTAGGGCTATGTTTAGGGATGCTCGGAAACAGCGAACCCGGAGGGTCCAGTTGCATGTGGGGCTGCGTAAAGGCTCCCCTGGGGAGTTCACTTGTACCCAAAGCCTTCCTTTGGTGATACTTTTGAATGGTCCAAAGGGGCTTGCAACGCGTTTTCTGGGGCCCGGGTTTTCAGTCTTCTCCCATGCCGGCTAGTGATATATTTAGGTTTACCCGGAAAAATCGAACCCAGAGGGTCCAGTTGCATGTGGGGCTGTGTAAAGGCTCCCCTGGGGAGTTCACTTGTACCCAAAGCCTTCCTTTGGGGGCACTTTTGGATGGGCGAAAAGGGCTTGCAACGCACTTCCTGGGGCCTGATTTTTCATTCGTCTTCGATGCCGGCTAGGGCTATGTTTAGGGATGCTCGGAAACAGCGAACCCGGAGGGTCCAGTTGCATGTGGGGCTGCGTAAAGGCTCCCCTGGGGAGTTCACTTGTACCCAAAGCCTTCCTTTGGGAGCACTTTTGGATGGGCGAAAAGGGCTCGCAACGCATTTCCTGGGGCCTGATTTTTCACTCGTCTCCGATGACGGCTAGGGCTACGTTTAGGTTTGCTCAGGAACAGCGAACCCGGAGGGTCCAGTTGCATGTGGGGCTGCGTAAAGGCTCCCCTGGGGAGATCACTTGTACCCAAAGCCTTCCTTTGGGGGCACTTTTGGATGGGCGAAAAGGGCTCGCAACGCATTTCCTGGGGCTTGATTTTTCACTTGCCTTCGATGCCGGCTAGGGCTATGTTTAGGGATTCTCGGAAACAGCGAACCCGGAGGGTCCAGTTGCATGTGGGGCTGCGTAAAGGCTCCCCTGTTGAGTTCACTTGTACCCAAAGCCTTCCTTTGGTGACACTTTTGGATGGGCGAAAAGGGCTCGCAACGCATTTCCTGGGGCCTGATTTTTCACTTGTCTTCGATGCCGGCTAGGGCTATGTTTACGGATGCTCGGAAACATCGAACCCGGAGGGTCCAGTTGCATGTGGGGCTGCGTAAAGGCTCCCCTGGGGAGTTCACTTGTACCCAAAGCCTTCCTTTGGTGATACTTTTGGATGGTCCAAAGGGGCTTGCAACGCGTTTTCTGGGGCCCGGGTTTTCAGTCTTCTCCCATGCCGGCTAGTGATATATTTAAGTTTGCTCGGAAAAATCGAGCCCGGAGGGTCCAGTTGCATGTGCGGCTGCGTAAAGGCTCCCCTGGGGAGTTCACTTGTACCCAAATCTTCCTTTGGGGGCACTTTTGGATGGGCAAAAAGGGCTCGCAACGCATTTCCTGGGGTCAGATTTTTCAGTCGTCATCGAATCCGGCTAGGGCTATGTTTAGGGATGCTCGGAAACATCGAACCCGGAGGGTCCAGTTGCATGTGGGGCTGCGTAAAGGCTCCCCTGGGGAGTTCACTTGTACCCAAAGCCTTCCTTTGCGGGCACTTTTGGATGGTCCAAAGGGGCTTGCAACGCGTTTTCTGTGGCTCGGGTTTTCAGTCTTCTCCCATGCGGGCTAGGGATATATTTAGGGATGCTCGGAAACATCGAACCCGAAGGGTCCAGTTGCATGTGGGGCTGCGTAAAGGCTCCCCTGGGGAGTTCTCTTGTACCCAAAGCCTTCCTTTGGGGGCACTTTTGGATGGGCAAAAAGGGCTCGCAACGCATTTCCTGGGGCTTGATTTTTCAGTCGTTTCTATGCCGGCTAGGGCTATGTTTAGGGATGCTCGGAAACAGCGAACCCGGAGGGTCCAGTTGCATGTGGGGCTGCGTAAAGGCTCCCCTGGGGAGTTCAGATGTACCCAAAGCCTTCCTTTGGTGATACTTTTGAATGGTCCAAAGGGGCTTGCAACGCGTTTTCTGGGGCCCGGGTTTTCAGTCTTCTCCCATGCCGGCTAGTGTTATATTTAGGTTTACCCGGAAAAATCGAACCCAGAGGGTCCAGTTGCATGTGGGGCTGCGTAAAGGCTCCCCTGGGGAGTTCACTTGTACCCAAAGCCTTCCTTTGGGGGCACTTTTGGATGGGCGAAAAGGGCTCGCAACGCATTTCCTGGGGCCTGATTTTTCACTCGTCTCCGAAGATGGCTAGGGCTAACTTTAGGTTTGCTCAGGAACAGCGAACCTGGAGGGTCCAGTTGCATGTGGGGCTGCGTAAAGGCTCCCCTGGGGAGTTCACTTGTACCCAAAGCCTTCCTTTGGGGGCACTTTTGGATGGTCCAAAGGGGCTTGCAACGCATTTCCTGGGGCTTGATTTTTCAGTCGTCTCCGATGACGGCTAGGGCTATGTTTAGGTTTGCTCATGAACAGCGAACCCGGAGGGTCCAGTTGCATGTGGGGCTGCGTAAAGGCTCCCCTGGGGAGTTCTCTTGTACCCAAAGCCTTCCTTTGTTGACACTTTTGGATGGTCCAAAGGGGCTTGCAACACGTTTTCTGCGGCTCGGGTTTTCAGTCTTCTCCCATGCCGGCTAGGGATATATTTAGGGATGCTCGGAAACATCGAACCCGAAGGGTCCAGTTGCATGTGGGGCTGCGTAAAGGCTCCCCTGGGGAGTTCACTTGTACCCAAAGCCTTCCTTTGGTGACACTTTTGGATGGTCCAAAGGGGCTTGCAACGCGTTTTCTGGGGTCCGGGTTTTCAGTCTTCTCCCATGCCGGCTAGTGATATATTTAAGTTTGCTCGGAAAAATCGAGCCCGGAGGGTCCAGTTGCATGTGGGGCTGCGTAAAGGCTCCCCTGGGGAGTTCACTTGTACCCAAAGTCTTCCTTTGGGGGCACTTTTGGATGGACGAAAAGGGCTCGCAACGCATTTCCTGGGGTCTGATTTTTCAGTCGTCATCGAATCCGGCTAGGGCTATGTTTAGGGATGCTCGGAAACATCGAACCCGGAGGGTCCAGTTGCATGTGGGGCTGCGTAAAGGCTCCCCTGGGGAGTTCACTTGTACCCAAAGCCTTCCTTTGGGGGCACTTTTGGATGGGCGAAAAGGACTCGGAACGCATTTCCTGGGGCCTGATTTTTCAGTCGTCATCGATGCCGGCTAGGGCTATGTTTAGGGATGCTCGGAAACAGCGAACCCGGAGGGTCCAGTTGCATGTGGGGCTGCGTAAAGGCTCCCCTGGGGAGTTCACTTGTACCCAAAGCCTTCCTTTGGGGGCACTTTTGGATGGGCAAAAAGGGCTCGCAACGCATTTCCTGGGGCCTGATTTTTCACTTGCCTTCGATGCCGTCTAGGACTATGTTTAGGGATGCTCGGAAAGAGCGAACCCGGAGGGTCCAGTTGCATGTGGGGCTGCGTAAAGGCTCCCCTGGGGAGATCACTTGTACCCAAAGCCTTCCTTTGCGGGCACTTTTGGATGGTCCAAAGGGGCTCGCAACGCATTTCCTGGGGCCTGATTTTTCAGTCGTTCCGAAGACAGCTAGGACTATGTTTAGGTTTGCTCATGAACAGCGAACCCGGAGGGTCCAGTTGCATGTGGGGCTGCGTAAAGGCTCCCCTGGGGAGTTCTCTTGTACCCAAAGCCTTCCTTTGGTGACACTTTTGGATGGGCAAAAAGGACTCGCAACGCATTTCCTGGGGCTTGATTTTTCAGTCGTTTCTATGCCGGCTAGGGCTATGTTTAGGGATGCTCGGAAACAGCGAACCCGGAGGGTCCAGTTGCATGTGGGGCTGCGTAAAGGCTCCCCTGGGGAGTTCACTTGTACCCAAAGCCTTCCTTTGGTGATACTTTTGAATGGTCCAAAGGGGCTTGCAACGCGTTTTCTGGGGCCCGGGTTTTCAGTCTTCTCCCATGCTGGCTAGTGATATATTTAGGTTTACCCGGAAAAATCGAACCCAGAGGGTCCAGTTGCATGTGGGGCTGCGTAAAGGCTCCCCTGGGGAGTTCACTTGTACCCAAAGCCTTCCTTTGGGGGCACTTTTGGATGGGTGAAAAGGGCTTGCAACGCACTTCCTTGGGCCTGATTTTTCATTCGTCTTCGATGCCGTCTAGGACTATGTTTAGGGATGCTCGGAAACAGCGAACACGGAGGGTCCAGTTGCATGTGGGGCTGCGTAAAGGCTCCCCTGGGGAGTTCACTTGTACCCAAAGCCTTCCTTTGGGGGCACTTTTGGATGGGCGAAAAGGGCTCGCAACGCATTTCCTGGGGTCTGATTTTTCAGTCGACTTCGATGCCGGCTAGGGCTATGTTTAGGGATGCTCGGAAACATTGAACCCGGAGGGTACAGTTGCATGTGGGGCTACGTAAAGGCTCCCCTGGGGAGTTCACTTGTACCCAAAGCCTTCCTTTGGGAGCACATTTGGATGGGCGAAAAGGGCTCGCAACGCATTTCCTGGGGCCTGATTTTTCAGTCGTCATCGATGCCGTCTAGGACTATGTTTAGGGATGCTCGGAAACAGCGAACCCGGAGGGTCCAGTTGCATGTGGGGCTGCGTAAAGGCTCCCCTGGGGAGTTCACTTGTACCCAAAGCCTTCCTTTGGGGGCACTTTTGGATGGGCGAAAAGGGCTCGCAACGCATTTCCTGGGGCCTGATTTTTCACTCGTCTCCGAAGATGGCTAGAGCTAACTTTAGGTTTGCTCAGGAACAGCGAACCTGGAGGGTCCAGTTGCATGTGGGGCTGCGTAAAGGCTCCCCTGGGGAGATCACTTGTACCCAAAGCCTTCCTTTGCGGGCACTTTTGGATGGTCCAAAGGGGCTTGCAACGCATTTCCTGGGGCCTGATTTTTCACTCGTCTCCGATGACGGCTAGGGCTATGTTTAGGTTTGCTCATGAACAGCGAACCCGGAGGGTCCAGTTGCATGTGGGGCTGCGTAAAGGCTCCCCTGGGGAGTTCTCTTGTACCCAAAGCCTTCCTTTGGTGACACTTTTGGATGGTCCAAAGGGGCTTGCAACGCGTTTTCTGTGGCTCGGGTTTTCAGTCTTCTCCCATGCCGGCTAGGGATATATTTAGGGATGCTCGGAAACATCGAACCCGAAGGGTCCAGTTGCATGTGGGGCTGCGTAAAGGCTCCCCTGGGGAGTTCTCTTGTACCCAAAGCCTTCCTTTGGGGGCACTTTTGGATGGGCAAAAAGGGCTCGCAACGCATTTCCTGGGGCTTGATTTTTCAGTCGTCATCGATGCCGGCTAGGGCTATGTTTAGGGATGCTCGGAAACAGCGAACCCGGAGGGTCCAGTTGCATGTGGGGCTGCGTAAAGGCTCCCCTGGGGAGTTCACTTGTACCCAAAGCCTTCCTTTGGTGATACTTTTGAATGGTCCAAAGGGGCTTGCAACGCGTTTTCTGGGGCCCGGGTTTTCAGTCTTCTCCCATGCCGGCTAGTGATATATTTAGGTTTACCCGGAAAAATCGAACCCAGAGGGTCCAGTTGCATGTGGGGCTGCGTAAAGGCTCCCCTGGGGAGTTCACTTGTACCCAAAGCCTTCCTTTGGGGGCACTTTTGGATGGGCGAAAAGGACTCGGAACGCACTTCCTGGGGCCTGATTTTTCATTCGTCTTCGATGCCGGCTAGGGCTATGTTTAGGGATGCTCGGAAACAGCGAACCCGGAGGGTCCAGTTGCATGTGGGGCTGCGTAAAGGCTCCCCTGGGGAGTTCACTTGTACCCAAAGCCTTCCTTTGGGAGCACTTTTGGATGGGCGAAAAGGGCTCGCAACGCATTTCCTGGGGCCTGATTTTTCACTCGTCTCCGATGACGGCTAGGGCTAACGTTTAGGTTTGCTCAGGAACAGCGAACCCGGAGGGTCCAGTTGCATGTGGGGCTGCGTAAAGGCTCCCCTGGGGAGATCACTTGTACCCAAAGCCTTCCTTTGGGGGCACTTTTGGATGGGCGAAAAGGGCTCGCAACGCATTTCCTGGGGCTTGATTTTTCACTTGCCTTCGATGCCGGCTAGGGCTATGTTTAGGGATTCTCGGAAACAGCGAACCCGGAGGGTCCAGTTGCATGTGGGGCTGCGTAAAGGCTCCCCTGGGGAGTTCACTTGTACCCAAAGCCTTCCTTTGGTGACACTTTTGGATGGGCGAAAAGGGCTCGCAACGCATTTCCTGGGGCCTGATTTTTCAGTCGTCCCGATGCCGGCTAGGGCTATGTTTACGGATGCTCGGAAACATCGAACCCGGAGGGTCCAGTTGCATGTGGGGCTGCGTAAAGGCTCCCCTGGGGAGTTCACTTGTACCCAAAGCCTTCCTTTGGTGATACTTTTGGATGGTCCAAAGGGGCTTGCAACGCGTTTTCTGGGGCCCGGGTTTTCAGTCTTCTCCCATGCCGGCTAGTGATATATTTAAGTTTGCTCGGAAAAATCGAGCCCGGAGGGTCCAGTTGCATGTGCGGCTGCGTAAAGGCTCCCCTGGGGAGTTCACTTGTACCCAAATCTTCCTTTGGGGGCACTTTTGGATGGGCAAAAAGGGCTCGCAACGCATTTCCTGGGGTCAGATTTTTCAGTCGTCATCGAATCCGGCTAGGGCTATGTTTAGGGATGCTCGGAAACATCGAACCCGGAGGGTCCAGTTGCATGTGGGGCTGCGTAAAGGCTCCCCTGGGGAGTTCACTTGTACCCAAAGCCTTCCTTTGGGGGCACTTTTGGATGGGCGAAAAGGACTCGGAACGCATTTCCTGGGGCCTGATTTTTCAGTCGTCATCGATGCCGGCTAGGGCTATGTTTAGGGATGCTCGGAAACAGCGAACCCGGAGGGTCCAGTTGCATGTGGGGCTGCGTAAAGGCTCCCCTGGGGAGTTCACTTGTACCCAAAGCCTTCCTTTGGGGGCACTTTTGGATGGGCAAAAAGGGCTCGCAACGCATTTCCTGGGGCCTGATTTTTCACTTGCCTTCGATGCCGTCTAGGACTATGTTTAGGGATGCTCGGAAAGAGCAAACCCGGAGGGTCCAGTTGCATGTGGGGCTGCGTAAAGGCTCCCCTGGGGAGTTCACTTGTACCCAAAGCCTTCCTTTGCGGGCACTTTTGGATGGTCCAAAGGGGCTTGCAACGCGTTTTCTGTGGCTCGGGTTTTCAGTCTTCTCCCATGCGGGCTAGGGATATATTTAGGGATGCTCGGAAACATCGAACCCGAAGGGTCCAGTTGCATGTGGGGCTGCGTAAAGGCTCCCCTGGGGAGTTCTCTTGTACCCAAAGCCTTCCTTTGGGGGCACTTTTGGATGGGCAAAAAGGGCTCGCAACGCATTTCCTGGGGCTTGATTTTTCAGTCGTTTCTATGCCGGCTAGGGCTATGTTTAGGGATGCTCGGAAACAGCGAACCCGGAGGGTCCAGTTGCATGTGGGGCTGCGTAAAGGCTCCCCTGGGGAGTTCAGATGTACCCAAAGCCTTCCTTTGGTGATACTTTTGAATGGTCCAAAGGGGCTTGCAACGCGTTTTCTGGGGCCCGGGTTTTCAGTCTTCTCCCATGCCGGCTAGTGTTATATTTAGGTTTACCCGGAAAAATCGAACCCAGAGGGTCCAGTTGCATGTGGGGCTGCGTAAAGGCTCCCCTGGGGAGTTCACTTGTACCCAAAGCCTTCCTTTGGGGGCACTTTTGGATGGGCGAAAAGGGCTCGCAACGCATTTCCTGGGGCCTGATTTTTCACTCGTCTCCGAAGATGGCTAGGGCTAACTTTAGGTTTGCTCAGGAACAGCGAACCTGGAGGGTCCAGTTGCATGTGGGGCTGCGTAAAGGCTCCCCTGGGGAGTTCACTTGTACCCAAAGCCTTCCTTTGGGGGCACTTTTGGATGGTCCAAAGGGGCTTGCAACGCATTTCCTGGGGCTTGAATTTTCAGTCGTCTCCGATGACGGCTAGGGCTATGTTTAGGTTTGCTCATGAACAGCGAACCCGGAGGGTCCAGTTGCATGTGGGGCTGCGTAAAGGCTCCCCTGGGGAGTTCACTTGTACCCAAAGCCTTCCTTTGGTGATACTTTTGAATGGTCCAAAGGGGCTTGCAACGCGTTTTCTGGGGCCCGGGTTTTCAGTCTTCTCCCATGCCGGCTAGTGATATATTTAGGTTTACCCGGAAAAATCGAACCCAGAGGGTCCAGTTGCATGTGGGGCTGCGTAAAGGCTCCCCTGGGGAGTTCACTTGTACCCAAAGCCTTCCTTTGGGGGCACTTTTGGATGGGCGAAAAGGGCTCGTAATGCATTTCCTGGGGCCTGATTTTTCAATCGTCATCGATGCCTGCTAGGGTTATGTTTAGGGATGCTCGGAAACAGCGAACCCGAAGGGGACCAATTGCATGTGGGGCTGCGTAAAGGCTCCCCTGGGGAGTTCACTTGTACCCAAAGCCTTTCTTTGGGGGCACTTTTGGTGGTCCAAAGGGGCTCGCAACGCATTTTTTGGGGCCTGATTTTTCACTCGTCTCCGATGACGGCTAGGGCTACCTTTAGGTTTGCTCAGGAACAGCGAACCTGGAGGGTCCAGTTGCATGTGGGGCTGCGTAAAGGCTCCCCTGGGGAGATCACTTGTACCCAAAGCCTTCCTTTGGGGGCACTTTTGGATGGTCCAAAGGGGCTCGCAACGCATTTCCTGGGGCCTGATTTTTCCGTCGTCTCCGATGCCGGCTAGGGCTACGTTTAGGTTTGCTCAGGAACAGAGAACCCGGAGGGTCCAGTTGCATGTGCGGCTGCGTAAAGGCTCCCCTGGGGAGTTCTCTTGTACCCAAAGCCTTCCTTTGGTGACACTTTTGGATGGTCCAAAGGGGCTTGCAACGCGTTTTCTGGGGCCCGGGTTTTCAGTCTTCTCCCATGCCGGCTAGGGATATATTTAGGGATGCTCGGAAAAATCGAACCCGAAGGGTCCAGTTGCATGTGCGGCTGCGTAAAGGCTCCCCTGGGAACTTCAGATGTACCCAAAGCCAACCTTTGGTGACACTTTTGGATGGTCCAAAGGGGCTTGCAACGCGTTTTCTGAGGCCCGGGTTTTCAGTCTTCTCCCATGCCGGCTAGTGATATATTTAGGGTTGCTCGGAAAAATTGAACCCGGAGGGTCCAGTTGCATGTGGGGCTGCGTAAAGGCTCCCCTGGGAGTTCACTTCTACCCAAAGCCTTCTTTTGGGGCACTTTTGGATGGTCCAAAGGGGCTCGCAACGCATTTCCTAAGGTCTGATTTTTCAGTCGACTTCGATGCTGGCTAGGGCTATGTTTAGGTTTGCTCAGGAACAGCGAACCCGGAGGGTCCAGTTGCATGTGGGGCTGCGTAAAGGCTCCCCTGGGGAGTTCACTTGTACCCAAAGCCTTTTTTTGGGGGCACTTTTTGATGAGCGAAAAGGGCTCGCAACGCATTTCCTGGGGCCTGATTTTTCACTTGTCTCCGATGACGGCTAGGGCTATGTATAGGTTTGCTTAGGAACAGCGAATCCGGAGAGTCCAGTTGCATGTGGGGCTGCGTTAAGGCTCCCCTGGGGAGTCCAGTTGTACCCAAAGCCTTCCTTTGGGGGCACTTTTTGATCGTCCAAAGGGGCTCGCAACGCATTTCCTGGGGCCTGATTTTTCACTTGCCTTCGATGCCGTCTAGGACTATGTTTAGGGATGCTCGGAAAGAGCGAACCCGGAGGGTCCAGTTGCATGTGGGGCTGCGTAAAGGCTCCCCTGGGGAGATCACTTGTACCCAAAGCCTTCCTTTGCGGGAACTTTTGGATGGTCCAAAGGGGCTCGCAACGCATTTCCTGGGGCCTGATTTTTCAGTCGTCCCGATGACGGCTAGGGCTATGTTTAGGTTTGCTCATGAACAGCGAACCCGGAGGGTCCAGTTGCATGTGGGGCTGCGTAAAGGCTCCCCTGGGGAGTTCTCTTGTACCCAAAGCCTTCCTTTGGTGACACTTTTGGATGGTCCAAAGGGGCTTGCAACGCGTTTTCTGTGGCTCGGGTTTTCAGTCTTCTCCCATGCCGGCTAGGGATATATTTAGGGATGCTCGGAAACATCGAACCCGGAGGGTCCAGTTGCATGTGGGGCTGCGTAAAGGCTCCCCTGGGGAGTTCTCTTGTACCCAAAGCCTTCCTTTGGGGGCACTTTTGGATGGGCAAAAAGGGCTCGCAACGCATTTCCTGGGGCTTGATTTTTCAGTCGTTTCTATGCCGGCTAGGGCTATGTTTAGGGATGCTCGGAAACAGCGAACCCGGAGGGTCCAGTTGCATGTGGGGCTGCGTAAAGGCTCCCCTGGGGAGTTCAGATGTACCCAAAGCCTTCCTTTGGTGATACTTTTGAATGGTCCAAAGGGGCTTGCAACGCGTTTTCTGGGGCCCGAGTTTTCAGTCTTCTCCCATGCCGGCTAGTGATATATTTAGGTTTACCTGGAAAAATCGAACCCGGAGGGTCCAGTTGCATGTGGGGCTGCGTAAAGGCTCCCCTGGGGAGTTCACTTGTACCCAAAGCCTTCCTTTGGGGGCACTTTTGGATGGTCCAAAGGGTCTTACAACGCATTTCCTGGGGCCTGATTTTTCAGTCTTCTCCCATGCCGGCTAGGGATATATTTAGGGATGCTCGGAAACATCGAACCCGGAGGGTCCAGTTGCATGTGGGGCTGCGTAAAGGCTCCCCTGGGGAGTTCACTTGTACCCAAAGCCTTCCTTTGGGGGCACATTTGGATGAGCGAAAAGGGCTTGCAACGCACTTCCTGGGGCCTGATTTTTCATTCGTGTTCGATGCCGTCTAGGAATATGTTTAGGGATGCTCGTAAACAGCGAACCCGGAGGGTCCAGTTGCATGTGCGGCTGCGTAAAGGCTCCCCTGGGGAGTTCACTTGTACCCAAAGCCTTCCTTTGGGGGCACTTTTGGATGGGCGAAAAGGGCTCGGAACGCATTTCCTGGGGCCTGATTTTTCAGTCGTCTCCGAAGACGGCTAGGGATACCTTTAGGTTTGCTCAGGAACAGCGAACCTGGAGGGTCCAGTTGCATGTGGGGCTGCGTAAAGGCTCCCCTGGGGAGATCACTTGTACCCAAAGCCTTCCTTTGCGGGCACTTTTGGATCGTCCAAAGGGGCTTGCAACGCATTTCCTGGGGCCTGATTTTTCAGTCGTCTCCGATGACGGCTAGGGCTACGTTTAGGTTTGCTCAGGAACAGAGAACCTGGAGGGTCCAGTTGCATGTGCGGCTGCGTAAAGGCTCCCCTGGGGAGTTCTCTTGTACCCAAAGCCTTCCTTTGGTGACACTTTTGGATCGTCCAAAGGGCTTGCAACGCGTTTTCTGGGGCCCGGGTTTTCAGTCTTCTCCCATGCCGGTTAGGGATATAATTAGGGTTGCTTGGAAAAATCGAATCCGAAGGGTCCAGTTGCATGTGGGGCTGCGTAAAGGCTCCCCTGGGAACTTCAGATGTACCCAAAGCCTTCCTTTGCTGACACTTTTGGATGGTCCAAAGGGTCTTGCAACGCGTTTTCTGGGGCCCGGGTTTTCAGTCTTCTCCCAAGCCTGCTAGTGATATATTTAGGATTGCTCGGAAAAATCGAACCCGGAGGGTCCAGTTGCATGTGGGGCTGCGTAAAGGCTCCCCTGGGGAGTTCACTTGTACCCAAAGCCTTCCTTTGCGGGCACTTTTGGATAGTCCAAAGGGGCTCGCAACGCATTTACTGGGGCCTGAATTTTCAGTCGTCTCCGACGACGGCTAGGGCTACGTTTAGGTTTGCTCAGGAACAGCGAACCCGGAGGGTCCAGTTGCATGTGGGGCTGCGTAAAGGCTCCCCTGGGGAGTTCACTTGTACCCAAAACCTTCCTTTGGTGATACTTTTGGATGGTCCAAAGGGGCTTGCAACGCGTTTTCTGGGGCCCGGGTTTTCAGTCTTCTCCCATGCCGGCTAGTGATATATTTAAGTTTGCTCGGAAAAATCGAGCCCGGAGGGTCCAGTTGCATGTGGGGCTGCGTAAAGGCTTCCCTGGGGAGTTCACTTGTACCCAAAGTCTTCCTTTGGGGGCACTTTTGGATGGACGAAAAGGGCTCGCAACGCATTTCCTAGGGTCAGATTTTTCAGTCGTCATCGATGCCGGCTAGGGCTATGTTTAGGGATGCTCGGAAACAGCGAACCCGGAGGGTCCAGTTGCATGTGGGGCTGCGTAAAGGCTCCCCTGGGGAGTTCACTTGTACCCAAAGCCTTCCTTTGGGGGCACGTTTGGATGGGCAAAAAGGGCTCGCAACGCATTTCCTGGGGCCTGATTTTTCAGTCGTCTCCGATGACGGCTAGGGCTTCGTTTAGGTTTGCTCATGAACAGCGAACCCGGAGGGTCCAGTTGCATGTGGGGCTGCGTAAAGGCTCCCCTGGGGAGTTCACTTGTACCCAAAGCCTTCCTTTGGTGATACTTTTGAATGGTCCAAAGGGGCTTGCAACGCGTTTTCTGGGGCCCGGGTTTTCAGTCTTCTCCCATGCCGGCTAGTGATATATTTAGGTTTACCCGGAAAAATCGAACCCAGAGGGTCCAGTTGCATGTGGGGCTGCGTAAAGGCTCCCCTGGGGAGTTCACTTGTACCCAAAGCCTTCCTTTGCGGGCACTTTTGGATGGGCGAAAAGGGCTCGCAACGCTTTTCCTGGGGCTTGATTTTTCACTCGTCTCCGATGACGGCTAGAACTACCTTTAGGTTTGCTCAGGAACAGCGAACCTGGAGGGTCCAGTTGCATGTGGGGCTGCGTAAAGGCTCCCCTGGGGAGTTCACTTGTACCCAAAGCCTTCCTTTGCGGGCACTTTTGGATGGTCCAAAGGGGCTCGCAACGCATTTCCTGGGGCCTGATTTTTCAGTCATCTCCGATGCCGGCTAGGGCTACGTTTAGGTTTGCTCAGGAACAGAGAACCCGGAGGGTCCAGTTGCATGTGGGGCTGCGTAAAGGCTCCCATGGGGAGTTCTCTTGTACCCAAAGCCTTCCTTTGGTGACACTTTTGGATGGTCCAAAGGGGCTTGCAACGCGTTTTCTGGGGCCAGGGTTTTCAGTCTTCTCCCATGCCGGCTAGGGATATATTTAGGGATGCTCGGAAAAATCGAACCCGAAGGGTCCAGTTGCGTGTGCGGCTGCGTAAAGGCTCCCCTGGGAACTTCAGATGTACCCAAAGCCTTCCTTTGGTGACACTTTTGGATGGTCCAAAGGGGCTTGCAACGCGTTTTCTGGGGCCCGGGTTTTCAGTCTTCTCCCATGCCGGCTAGTGATATATTTAGGGTTGCTCGGAAAAATTGAACCCGGAGGGTCCAGTTGCATGTGGGGCTGCGTAAAGGCTCCCCTGGGGAGTTCACTTGTACCCAAAGCCTTGTTTTGGGGGCACTTTTGGATGGTCCAAAGGGGCTTGCAACACGTTTTCTGCGGCTCGTGTTTTCAGTCTTCTCCCATGCCGGCTAGGAATATATTTAGGGATGCTCGGAAACATCGAACCCGAAGGGTCCAGTTGCATGTGGGGCTGCGTAAAGGCTCCCCTGGGGAGTTCTCTTGTACCCAAAGCCTTCCTTTGCGGGCACTTTTGAATGGGCAAAAAGGTATCGCAACGCATTTCCTGGGGCTTGATTTTTCAGTCGTCATCGATGCCGGCTAGGGCTATGTTTAGGGATGCTCGGAAACAGTGAACCCGGAGGGTCCAGTTGCATGTGCGGCTGCGTAAAGGCTCCCCTGGGGAGTTCACTTGTACCCAAAGCCTTCCTTTGGTGATACTTTTGAATGGTCCAAAGGGGCTTGCAACGCGTTTTCTGGGGCCCGAGTTTTCAGTCTTCTCCCATGCCGGCTAGTGATATATTTAGGTTTACCTGGAAAAATCGAACCCGGAGGGTCCAGTTGCATGTGGGGCTGCGTAAAGGCTCCCCTGGGGAGTTCACTTGTACCCAAAGCCTTCCTTTGGGGGCACTTTTGGATGGTCCAAAGGGTCTTACAACGCATTTCCTGGGGCCTGATTTTTCAGTCGTCTCCGAAGACGGCTAGGGCTACGTTTAGGTTTGCTCAGGGACAGCGAACCCGGAGGGTCCAGTTGCATGTGGGGCTGCGTAAAGGCTCCCCTGGGGAGTTCACTTGTACCCAAAGCCTTCCTTTGGGGGCACATTTGGATGAGCGAAAAGGGCTTGCAACGCACTTCCTGGGGCCTGATTTTTCATTCGTGTTCGATGCCGTCTAGGAATATGTTTAGGGATGCTCGTAAACAGCGAACCCGGAGGGTCCAGTTGCATGTGCGGCTGCGTAAAGGCTCCCCTGGGGAGTTCACTTGTACCCAAAGCCTTCCTTTGGGGGCACTTTTGGATGGGCGAAAAGGGCTCGGAACGCATTTCCTGGGGCCTGATTTTTCAGTCGTCTCCGAAGACGGCTAGGGATACCTTTAGGTTTGCTCAGGAACAGCGAACCTGGAGGGTCCAGTTGCATGTGGGGCTGCGTAAAGGCTCCCCTGGGGAGATCACTTGTACCCAAAGCCTTCCTTTGCGGGCACTTTTGGATCGTCCAAAGGGGCTTGCAACGCATTTCCTGGGGCCTGATTTTTCAGTCGTCTCCGATGACGGCTAGGGCTACGTTTAGGTTTGCTCAGGAACAGAGAACCTGGAGGGTCCAGTTGCATGTGCGGCTGCGTAAAGGCTCCCCTGGGGAGTTCTCTTGTACCCAAAGCCTTCCTTTGGTGACACTTTTGGATCGTCCAAAGGGCTTGCAACGCGTTTTCTGGGGCCCGGGTTTTCAGTCTTCTCCCATGCCGGTTAGGGATATAATTAGGGTTGCTTGGAAAAATCGAACCCGAAGGGTCCAGTTGCATGTGGGGCTGCGTAAAGGCTCCCCTGGGAACTTCAGATGTACCCAAAGCCTTCCTTTGCTGACACTTTTGGATGCTCCAAAGGGTCTTGCAACGCGTTTTCTGGGGCCCGGGTTTTCAGTCTTCTCCCAAGCATGCTAGTGATATATTTAGGATTGCTCGGAAAAATCGAACCCGGAGGGTCCAGTTGCATGTGGGGCTGCGTAAAGGCTCCCCTGGGGAGTTCACTTGTACCCAAAGCCTTCCTTTGCGGGCACTTTTGGATAGTCCAAAGGGGCTCGCAACGCATTTACTGGGGCCTGAATTTTCAGTCGTCTCCGATGACGGCTAGGGCTACGTTTAGGTTTGCTCAGGAACAGCGAACCCGGAGGGTCCAGTTGCATGTGGGGCTGCGTAAAGGCTCCCCTGGGGAGTTCACTTGTACCCAAAACCTTCCTTTGGTGATACTTTTGGATGGTCCAAAGGGGCTTGCAACGCGTTTTCTGGGGCCCGGGTTTTCAGTCTTCTCCCATGCCGGCTAGTGATATATTTAAGTTTGCTCGGAAAAATCGAGCCCCGAGGGTCCAGTTGCATGTGGGGCTGCGTAAAGGCTTCCCTGGGGAGTTCACTTGTACCCAAAGTCTTCCTTTGGGGGCACTTTTGGATGGACGAAAAGGGCTCGCAACGCATTTCCTAGGGTCAGATTTTTCAGTCGTCATCGATGCCGGCTAGGGCTATGTTTAGGGATGCTCGGAAACAGCGAACCCGGAGGGTCCAGTTGCATGTGGGGCTGCGTAAAGGCTCCCCTGGGGAGTTCACTTGTACCCAAAGCCTTCCTTTGGGGGCACGTTTGGATGGGCAAAAAGGGCTCGCAACGCATTTCCTGGGGCCTGATTTTTCAGTCGTCTCCGATGACGGCTAGGGCTTCGTTTAGGTTTGCTCATGAACAGCGAACCCGGAGGGTCCAGTTGCATGTGGGGCTGCGTAAAGGCTCCCCTGGGGAGTTCACTTGTACCCAAAGCCTTCCTTTGGTGATACTTTTGAATGGTCCAAAGGGGCTTGCAACGCGTTTTCTGGGGCCCTGGTTTTCAGTCTTCTCCCATGCCGGCTAGTGATATATTTAGGTTTACCCGGAAAAATCGAACCCAGAGGGTCCAGTTGCATGTGGGGCTGCGTAAAGGCTCCCCTGGGGAGTTCACTTGTACCCAAAGCCTTCCTTTGGGGGCACTTTTGGATGGGCGAAAAGGGCTTGCAACGCACTTCCTGGGGCCTGATTTTTCATTCGTCTTCGATGCCGTCTAGGATTATGTTTAGGGATGCTCGGAAACATCGAACCCGGAGGGTCCAGTTGCATGTGGGGCTGCGTAAAGGCTCCCCTGGGGAGTTCACTTGTACCCAAAGCCTTCCTTTGCGGGCACTTTTGGATGGGCGAAAAGGGCTCGCAACGCTTTTCCTGGGGCTTGATTTTTCACTCGTCTCCGATGACGGCTAGAACTACCTTTAGGTTTGCTCAGGAACAGCGAACCTGGAGGGTCCAGTTGCATGTGGGGCTGCGTAAAGGCTCCCCTGGGGAGTTCACTTGTACCCAAAGCCTTCCTTTGCGGGCACTTTTGGATGGTCCAAAGGGGCTCGCAACGCATTTCCTGGGGCCTGATTTTTCAGTCATCTCCGATGCCGGCTAGGGCTACGTTTAGGCTTGCTCAGGAACAGAGAACCCGGAGGGTCCAGTTGCATGTGGGGCTGCGTAAAGGCTCCCATGGGGAGTTCTCTTGTACCCAAAGCCTTCCTTTGGTGACACTTTTGGATGGTCCAAAGGGGCTTGCAACGCGTTTTCTGGGGCCAGGGTTTTCAGTCTTCTCCCATGCCGGCTAGGGATATATTTAGGGATGCTCGGAAAAATCGAACCCGAAGGGTCCAGTTGCGTGTGCGGCTGCGTAAAGGCTCCCCTGGGAACTTCAGATGTACCCAAAGCCTTCCTTTGGTGACACTTTTGGATGGTCCAAAGGGGCTTGCAACGCGTTTTCTGGGGCCCGGGTTTTCAGTCTTCTCCCATGCCGGCTAGTGATATATTTAGGGTTGCTCGGAAAAATTGAACCCGGAGGGTCCAGTTGCATGTGGGGCTGCGTAAAGGCTCCCCTGGGGAGTTCACTTGTACCCAAAGCCTTGTTTTGGGGGCACTTTTGGATGGTCCAAAGGGGCTTGCAACACGTTTTCTGCGGCTCGGGTTTTCAGTCTTCTCCATGCCGGCTAGGGATATATTTAGGGATGCTCGGAAACATCGAACCCGAAGGGTCCAGTTGCATGTGGGGCTGCGTAAAGGCTCCCCTGGGGAGTTCTCTTGTACCCAAAGCCTTCCTTTGCGGGCACTTTTGAATGGGCAAAAAGGTATCGCAACGCATTTCCTGGGGCTTGATTTTTCAGTCGTCATCGATGCCGGCTAGGGCTATGTTTAGGGATGCTCGGAAACAGTGAACCCGGAGGGTCCAGTTGCATGTGCGGCTGCGTAAAGGCTCCCCTGGGGAGTTCACTTGTACCCAAAGCCTTCCTTTGGTGATACTTTTGAATGGTCCAAAGGGGCTTGCAACGCGTTTTCTGGGGCCCGGGTTTTCAGTCTTCTCCCATGCCGGCTAGTGTTATATTTAGGTTTACCCGGATAAATCGAACCCGGAGGGTCCAGTTGCATGTGGGGCTGCGTAAAGGCTCCCCTGGGGAGTTCACTTGTACCCAAAGCCTTCCTTTGGGGGCACTTTTGGATAGGCGAAAAGGGCTCGCAACGCATTTCCTGGGGTCTGATTTTTCAGTAGACTTCGATGCCGGCTAGGGCTATGTTTAGGGATGCTCGGAAACATCGAACCCGGAGGGTACAGTTGCATGTGGGGCTACGTAAAGGCTCCCCTGGGGAGTTCACTTGTACCCAAAGCCTTCCTTTGGGGGCACATTTGGATGGGCGAAAAGGGATCGTAACGCATTTCCTGGGGCCTGATTTTTCAGTCATCTTCGATGCCGTCTAGGATTATGTTTAGGGATGCTCGGAAACAGCGAACCCGGAGGATCCAGTTGCATGTGGGGCTGCGTAAAGGCTCCCCTGGGGAGTTCACTTGTACCCAAAGCATTCCTTTGGGGGCACTTTTGGATGGGCGAAAAGGGCTTGCAACGCACTTCCTGGGGCCTGATTTTTCATTCGTCTTCGATGCCGTCTAGGACTATGTTTAGGGATGCTCGGAAACATCGAACCCGGAGGGTCCAGTTGCATGTGGGGCTGCGTAAAGGCTCCCCTGGGGAGTTCACTTGTACCCAAAGCCTTCCTTTGGGGGCACTTTTGGATGGGCGAAAAGGGCTCGCAACGCATTTTCTGGGGCCTGATTTTTCACTCGTCTCCGAAGACGGCTAGGGCTACGTTTAGGTTTGCTCAGGAACAGCGAACCTGGAGGGTCCAGTTGCATGTGGGGCTGCGTAAAGGCTCCCCTGGGGAGTTCTCTTGTACCCAAAGCCTTCCTTTGGTGACACATTTGGATCGTCCAAAGATGCTTGCAACGCGTTTTCTGGGGCCCGGGTTTTCAGTCTTCTCCCATGCCGGTTAGGGATATAATTAGGGTTGCTCGGAAAAATCGAACCCAAAGGGTCCAGTTGCATGTGGGGCTGCGTAAAGGCTCCCCTGGGGAGTTCACTTGTACCCAAAGCCTTCCTTTGGTGACACTTTTGGATGGTCCAAAGGGGCTTGCAACGCGTTTTCTGGGGCCCGGGTTTTCAGTCTTCTCCCATGCCGGCTAGTGATATATTTAGGGTTGCTCGGAAAAATTGAACCCGGATGGTCCAGTTGCATGTGGGGCTGCGTAAAGGCTCCCCTGGGGAGATCACTTGTACCCAAAGCCTTCCTTTGGGGGCACTTTTGGATGGTCCAAAGGGGCTTGCAACGCATTTCCTGGGGCCTGATTTTTCACTCGTCTCCGATGACGGCTAGGGATATGTTTAGGTTTGCTCATGAACAGCGAACCCGGAGGGTCCAGTTGCATGTGGGGCTGCGTAAAGGCTCCCCTGGGGAGTTCACTTGTACCCAAAGCCTTCCTTTGGGGGCACTTTTGGATGAGCGAAAAGGGCTCGCAACGCATTTCCTGGGGCCTGATTTTTCACTTGTCTCCGATGACGGCTAGGGCTATGTATAGTTTTGCTTAGGAACAGCGAACCTGGAGGATCCAGTTGCATGTGGGGCTGCGTAAAGGCTCCCCTGGGGAGTCCAGTTGTACCCAAAGCCTTCCTTTGGGGGCACTTTTTGATCGTCCAAAGGGGCTCGCAACGCATTTCCTGGGGCCTGATTTTTCAGTCGTCTCCGATGACGGCTAGGGCTACGTTTATGTTTGCTCATGAACAGCGAACCCGGAGGGTCCAGTTGCATGTGGGGCTGCGTAAAGGCTCCCCTGGGGAGTTCACTTGTACCCAAAACCTTCCTTTGGTGATACTTTTGGATGGTCCAAAGGGGCTTGCAACGCGTTTTCTGGGGTCCGGGTTTTCAGTCTTCTCCCATGCCGGCTAGTGATATATTTAAGTTTGCTCGGAAAAATCGAGCCCGGAGGGTCCAGTTGCATGTGGGGCTGCGTAAAGTCTCCCCTGGGGAGTTCACTTGTACCCAAAGTCTTCCTTTGGGGGCACTTTTGGATGGACGAAAAGGGCTCGCAACGCATTTCCTGGGGTCTGATTTTTCAGTCGTCATCGAATCCGGCTAGGGATATGTTTAGGATGCTCGGAAACATCGAACCCGGAGGGTCCAGTTGCATGTGGGGCTGCGTAAAGGCTCCCCTGGGGAGTTCACTTGTACCCAAAGCCTTCCTTTGGGGGCACTTTTGGATGGGCGAAAAGGACTCGGAACGCATTTCCTGGGGCCTGATTTTTCAGTCGTCATCGATGCCGGCTAGGGCTATGTTTAGGGATGCTCGGAAAGAGCGAACCCGGAGGGTCCAGTTGCATGTGGGGCTGCGTAAAGGCTCCCCTGGGGAGTTCACTTGTACCCAAAGCCTTCCTTTGGGGGCACTTTTGGATGGGCAAAAAGGGCTCGCAACGCATTTCCTGGGGCCTGATTTTTCACTTGCCTTCGATGCCGTCTAGGACTATGTTTAGGGATGCTCGGAAACATCGAACCCGGAGGGTCCAGTTGCATGTGGGGCTGCGTAAAGGCTCCCCTGGGAGTTCTCTTGTACCCAAAGCCTTCCTTTGGTGACACTTTTGGATGGTCCAAAGGGGCTTGCAACGCGTTTTCTGTGGCTCGGGTTTTCAGTCTTCTCCCATGCCGGCTAGGGATATATTTAGGGATGCTCGGAAACATCGAACCCGAAGGGTCCAGTTGCATGTGGGGCTGCGTAAAGGCTCCCCTGGGGAGTTCTCTTGTACCCAAAGCCTTCCTTTGGTGACACTTTTGGATGGTCCAAAGGGGCTTGCAACGCGTTTTCTGTGGCTCGGGTTTTCAGTCTTCTCCCATGCCGGCTAGGGATATATTTAGGGATGCTCGGAAACATCGAACGCGAAAGGTCCAGTTGCATGTGGGGCTGCGTAAAGGCTCCCCTGGGGAGTTCTCTTGTACCCAAAGCCTTCCTTTGGGGGCACTTTTGGATGGGCAAAAAGGACTCGCAACGCATTTCCTGGGGCCTGATTTTTCAGTCGTTTCTATGCCGGCTAGGTCTATGTTTAGGGATGCTCGGAAACAGCGAACCCGGAGGGTCCAGTTGCATGTGGGGCTGCGTAAAGGCTCCCCTGGGGAGTTCACTTGTACCCAAAGCCTTCCTTTGGGGGCACTTTTGGATGGTCCAAAGGGGATCGCAACGCATTTCCATTGGCCTGATTTTTCAGTCGTTCCGATGACGGCTAGGGCTACGTTTAGGTTTGCTCATGAACAGCGAACCCGGAGGGTCCAGTTGCATGTGGGGCTGCGTAAAGGCTCCCCTGGGGAGTTCTCTTGTACCCAAAGCCTTCCTTTGTTGACACTTTTGGATGGTCCAAAGGGGCTTGCAACACGTTTTCTGCGGCTCGGGTTTTCAGTCTTCTCCCATGCCGGCTAGGGATATATTTAGGGATGCTCGGAAACATCGAACCCGAAGGGTCCAGTTGCATGTGGGGCTGCGTAAAGGCTCCCCTGGGGAGTTCTCTTGTACCCAAAGCCTTCCTTTGCGGGCACTTTTGGATGGGCAAAAAGGTATCGCAACGCATTTCCTGGGGCTTGATTTTTCAGTCGTTTCTATGCCGGCTAGGGCTATGTTTAGGGATGCTCGGAAACAGCGAACCCGGAGGGTCCAGTTGCATGTGCGGCTGCGTAAAGGCTCCCCTGGGGAGTTCACTTGTACCCAAAGCCTTCCTTTGGTGATACTTTTGAATGGTCCAAAGAGGCTTGCAACGCGTTTTCTGGGGCCCGGGTTTTCAGTCTTCTCCCATGCCGGCTAGTGTTATATTTAGGTTTACCCGGATAAATCGAACCCGGAGGGTCCAGTTGCATGTGGGGCTGCGTAAAGGCTCCCCTGGGGAGTTCTCTTGTACCCAAAGCCTTCCTTTGGTGACACTTTTGGATGGTCCAAAGGGGCTTGCAACGCGTTTTCTGTGGCTCGGGTTTTCAGTCTTCTCCCATGCCGGCTAGGGATATATTTAGGGATGCTCGGAAACATCGAACCCGAAGGGTCCAGTTGCATGTGGGGCTGCGTAAAGGCTCCCCTGGGGAGTTCTCTTGTACCCAAAGCCTTCCTTTGGGGGCACTTTTGGATGGGCAAAAAGGACTCGCAACGCATTTCCTGGGGCTTGATTTTTCAGTCGTTTCTATGCCGGCTAGGGCTATGTTTAGGGATGCTCGGAAACAGCGAACCCGGAGGGTCCAGTTGCATGTGGGGCTGCGTAAAGGCTCCCCTGGGGAGTTCACTTGTACCCAAAGCCTTCCTTTGCGGGCACATTTGGATGGTCCAAAGGGGATCGCAACGCATTTCCATTGGCCTGATTTTTCAGTCGTTCCGATGACGGCTAGGGCTACGTTTAGGTTTGCTCATGAACAGCGAACACGGAGGGTCCAGTTGCATGTGGGGCTGCGTAAAGGCTCCCCTGGGGAGTTCTCTTGTACCCAAAGCCTTCCTTTGTTGACACTTTTGGATGGTCCAAAGGGGCTTGCAACACGTTTTCTGCGGCTCGGGTTTTCAGTCTTCTCCCATGCCGGCTAGGGATATATTTAGGGATGCTCGGAAACATCGAACCCGAAGGGTCCAGTTGCATGTGGGGCTGCGTAAAGGCTCCCCTGGGGAGTTCACTTGTACCCAAAGCCTTCCTTTGGTGACACTTTTGGATGGTCCAAAGGGGCTTGCAACGCGTTTTCTGGGGTCCGGGTTTTCAGTCTTCTCCCATGCCGGCTAGTGATATATTTAAGTTTGCTCGGAAAAATCGAGCCCGGAGGGTCCAGTTGCATGTGGGGCTGCGTAAAGGCTCCCCTGGGGAGTTCACTTGTACCCAAAGTCTTCCTTTGGGGGCACTTTTGGATGGACGAAAAGGGCTCGCAACGCATTTCCTGGGGTCTGATTTTTCAGTCGTCATCGAATCCGGCTAGGGCTATGTTTAGGGATGCTCGGAAACAGCGAACCCGGAGGGTCCAGTTGCATGTGGGGCTGCGTAAAGGCTCCCCTGGGGAGTTCACTTGTACCCAAAGCCTTCCTTTGGGGGCACTTTTGGATGGGCGAAAAGGACTCGGAACGCATTTCCTGGGGCCTGATTTTTCAGTCGTCATCGATGCCGGCTAGGGCTATGTTTAGGGATGCTCGGAAACAGCGAACCCGGAGGGTCCAGTTGCATGTGGGGCTGCGTAAAGGCTCCCCTGGGGAGTTCACTTGTACCCAAAGCCTTCCTTTGGGGGCACTTTTGGATGGGCAAAAAGGGCTCGCAACGCATTTCCTGGGGCCTGATTTTTTACTTGCCTTCGATGCCGTCTAGGACTATGTTTAGGGATGCTCGGAAAGAGCGAACCCGGAGGGTCCAGTTGCATGTGGGGCTGCGTAAAGGCTCCCCTGGGGAGATCACTTGTACCCAAAGCCTTCCTTTGCGGGCACTTTTGGATGGTCCAAAGGGGCTCGCAACGCATTTCCTGGGGCCTGATTTTTCAGTCGTTCCGATGACAGCTAGGACTATGTTTAGGTTTGCTCATGAACAGCGAACCCGGAGGGTCCAGTTGCATGTGGGGCTGCGTAAAGGCTCCCCTGGGGAGTTCTCTTGTACCCAAAGCCTTCCTTTGGTGACACTTTTGGATGGGCAAAAAGGACTCGCAACGCATTTCCTGGGGCTTGATTTTTCAGTCGTTTCTATGCCGGCTAGGGCTATGTTTAGGGATGCTCGGAAACAGCGAACCCGGAGGGTCCAGTTGCATGTGGGGCTGCGTAAAGGCTCCCCTGGGGAGTTCACTTGTACCCAAAGCCTTCCTTTGGTGATACTTTTGAATGGTCCAAAGGGGCTTGCAACGCGTTTTCTGGGGCCCGGGTTTTCAGTCTTCTCCCATGCTGGCTAGTGATATATTTAGGTTTACCCGGAAAAATCGAACCCAGAGGGTCCAGTTGCATGTGGGGCTGCGTAAAGGCTCCCCTGGGGAGTTCACTTGTACCCAAAGCCTTCCTTTGGGGGCACTTTTGGATGGGTGAAAAGGGCTTGAAACGCACTTCCTTGGGCCTGATTTTTCATTCGTCTTCGATGCCGTCTAGGACTATGTTTAGGGATGCTCGGAAACAGCGAACACGGAGGGTCCAGTTGCATGTGGGGCTGCGTAAAGGCTCCCCTGGGGAGTTCACTTGTACCCAAAGCCTTCCTTTGGGGGCACTTTTGGATGGGCAAAAAGGGCTCGCAACGCATTTCCTGGGGCCTGATTTTTCATTCGTCTCCGATGCCGTCTACGACTATGTTTAGGGATGCTCGGAAACAGCGAACACGGAGGGTCCAGTTGCATGTGGGGCTGCGTAAAGGCTCCCCTGGGGAGTTCACTTGTACCCAAAGCCTTCCTTTGGGGGCACTTTTGGATAGACGAAAAGGGCTCGCAACGCATTTCCTGGGGCCTGATTTTTCAGTCGACTTCGATGCCGTCTAGGACAATGTTTAGGGATGCTTGGAAACATCGAACCCGGAGGGTCCAGTTGCATGTGGGGCTGCGTAAAGGCTCCCCTGGGGAGTTCACTTGTACCCAAAGCCTTCCTTTGGGGGCACTTTTGGATGGGCGAAAAGGGCTCGCAACGCATTTCCTGGGGCCTGATTTTTCAGTCGTCGTCGATGCCGGCTAGGGCTATGTTTAGGGATGCTGGGAAATAGCGAACCCGGAGGGTCCAGTTGCATGTGGGGCTGTGTAAAGGCTCCCCTGGGGAGTTCACTTGTACCCAAAGCCTTCCTTTGGGGGCTCTTTTGGATGAGCGAAAAGGGCTCGCAACGCATTTCCTGGGGCCTGATTTTTCAGTCGTCTTCGAAGCCGTCTAGGGCTATGTTTAGGAATGCTCGGAAACAGCGAACCCGGAGGGTCCAGTTGCATGTGGGGCTGCGTAAAGGCTCCCCTGGGGAGATCACTTGTACCCAAAGCCTTCCTTTGGGGGCACATTTGGATGGGCGAAAAGGCCTCGGAACGCATTTCTTGGGGCCTGATTTTTCACTCGTCTCCGATGACGGCTAGGGCTACGTTTAGGTTTGCTCAGGAACAGCGAACCCGGAGGGTCCAGTTGCATGTGCGGCTGCGTAAAGGCTCCCCTGGGGAGATCACTTGTACCCAAAGCCTTCCTTTGGGGGCACTTTTGGATGGGCGAAAAGGGCTCGCAACGCATTTCCTGGGGCTTGATTTTTCACTTGCCTTCGATGCCGGCTAGGGCTATGTTTAGGGATGCTCGGAAACAGCGAACCTGGAGGGTCCAGTTGCATGTGGGGCTGCGTAAAGGCTCCCCTGGGGAGTTCACTTGTACCCAAAGCCTTCCTTTGGTGACACTTTTGGATGGGCGAAAAGGGCTCGCAACGCATTTCCTGGGGCCTGATTTTTCACTTGTCTTCGATGCCGGCTAGGGCTATGTTTAGGGATGCTCGGAAACAGCGAACCCGGAGGGTCCAGTTGCATGTGGGGCTGCGTAAAGGCTCCCCTGGGGAGTTCACTTGTACCCAAATCCTTCCTTTGGGGGCACTTTTGGATGGGCGAAAAGGGCTCGCAACGCTTTTCATGGGGCCTGATTTTTCACTCGTCTCCGATGCCGTCTAGGAATATGTTTACGGATGCTCGGAAACAGCGAACCCGGAGGGTCCAGTTGCATGTGGGGCTGCGTAAAGGCTCCCCTGGGGAGTTCACTTGTACCCAAAGTCTTCCTTTGGGGGCACTTTTGGATGGTCCAAAGGGGCTTGCAACGCGTTTTCTGGGGCCCGGGTTTTCAGTCTTCTCCCATGCCGGCTAGTGATATATTTAGGGTTGCTCGGAAAAATCGAACCCGGAGGGTCCAGTTGCATGTGGGGCTGCGTAAAGGCTCCCCTGGGGAGTTCACTTGTACCCAAAGCCTTCCTTTGGGGGCACTTTTGGATGGTCCAAAGGGGCTCGCAACGCATTTCCTGGGGCCTTATTTTTCAGTCGTCATCGATGCCGGCTAGGGCTATGTTTAGGGATGCTCGGAAACAGCGAACCCGGAGGGTCCAGTTGCATGTGGGGCTGCGTAAAGGTTCCCCTGGGGAGTTCACTTGTACCGAAAGCCTTCCTTTGGGGGCACTTTTGGATAGACGAAAAGGGCTCGCAACGCATTTCCTGGGGACTGATTTTTCATTTGTCTTCGATGCCGGCTAGGGCTATGTTTAGGGATGCTCGGAAACAGCGAACCCGAAGGGTCCAGTAGCATGTGGGGCTGCGTAAAGGCTCCCCTGGGGAGTTCACTTGTACCCAAAGCCTTCCTTTGGTGATACTTTTGGATGGTCCAAAGGGGCTTGCAACGCGTTTTCTGGGGCCCGGGTTTTCAGTCTTCTCCCATGCCGGCTAGTGATATATTTAAGTTTGCTCGGAAAAATCGAGCCCGGAGGGTCCAGTTGCATGTGCGGCTGCGTAAAGGCTCCCCTGGGGAGTTCACTTGTACCCAAAGTCTTCCTTTGGGGGCACTTTTGGATGGACGAAAAGGGCTCGCAACGCATTTCCTGGGGTCAGATTTTTCAGTCGTCATCGAATCCGGCTAGGGCTATGTTTAGGGATGCTCGGAAACATCGAACCCGGAGGGTCCAGTTGCATGTGGGGCTGCGTAAAGGCTCCCCTGGGGAGTTCACTTGTACCCAAAGCCTTCCTTTGGGGGCACTTTTGGATGGGCGAAAAGGACTCGGAACGCATTTCCTGGGGCCTGATTTTTCAGTCGTCATCGATGCCGGCTAGGGCTATGTTTAGGGATGCTCGGAAACAGCGAACCCGGAGGGTCCAGTTGCATGTGGGGCTGCGTAAAGGCTCCCCTGGGGAGTTCACTTGTACCCAAAGCCTTCCTTTGGGGGCACTTTTGGATGGGCAAAAAGGGCTCGCAACGCATTTCCTGGGGCCTGATTTTTCACTTGCCTTCGATGCCGTCTAGGACTATGTTTAGGGATGCTCGGAAAGAGCGAACCCGGAGGGTCCAGTTGCATGTGGGGCTGCGTAAAAGCTCCCCTGGGGAGATCACTTGTACCCAAAGCCTTCCTTTGCGGGCACTTTTGGATGGTCCAAAGGGGCTCGCAACGCATTTCCTGGGGCCTGATTTTTCAGTCGTCCCGATGACGGCTAGGGTTATGTTTAGGTTTGCTCATGAACAGCGAACCCGGAGGGTCCAGTTGCATGTGGGGCTGCGTAAAGGCTCCCCTGGGGAGTTCAGATGTACCCAAAGCCTTCCTTTGGTGATACTTTTGAATGGTCCAAAGGGGCTTGCAACGCGTTTTCTGGGGCCCGGGTTTTCAGTCTTCTCCCATGCCGGCTAGTGATATATTTAGGTTTACCCGGAAAAATCGAACCCAGAGGGTCCAGTTGCATGTGGGGCTGCGTAAAGGCTCCCCTGGGGAGTTCACTTGTACCCAAAGCCTTCCTTTGGGGGCACTTTTGGATGGGCGAAAAGGGCTCGCAACGCATTTCCTGGGGTCTGATTTTTCAGTCGACTTCGATGCCGGCTACGGCTATGTTTAGGGATGCTCGGAAACATCGAACCCCGAGGGTACAGTTGCATGTGGGGCTACGTAAAGGCTCCCCTGGGGAGTTCACTTGTACCCAAAGCCTTCCTTTGGGGGCACATTTGGATGGGCGAAAAGGGCTCGCAACGCATTTCCTGGGGCCTGATTTTTCAGTCATCTTCGATGCCGTCTAGGACTATGTTTAGGGATGCTCGGAAACAGCGAACCCGGAGGATCCAGTTGCATGTGGGGCTGCGTAAAGGCTCCCCTGGGGAGTTCACTTGTACCCAAAGCCTTCCTTTGGTGACACTTTTGGATGGGCGAAAAGGGCTTGCAACGCACTTCCTGGGGACTGATTTTTCATTCGTCTTCGATGCCGTCTAGGACTATGTTTAGGGATGCTCGGAAACAGCGAACTCGGAGGGTCCAGTTGCATGTGGGGCTGCGTAAAGGCTCCCCTGGGGAGTTCACTTGTACCCAAAGCCTTCCTTTGGGGGCACTTCTGGATGGGCGAAAAGGGCTCGCAACGCATTTCCTGGGGCTTGATTTTTCGCTCGTCTCCGAAGATGGCTAGGGCTAACTTTAGGTTTGCTCAGGAACAGCGAACCTGGAGGGTCCAGTTGCATGTGGGGCTGCGTAAAGGCTCCCCTGGGGAGATCACTTGTACCCAAAGCCTTCCTTTGCGGGCACTTTTGGATGGTCCAAAGGGGCTTGCAACGCATTTCCTGGGGCTTGATTTTTCAGTCGTCTCCGATGACGGCTAGGGCTATGTTTAGGTTTGCTCATGAACAGCGAACCCGGAGGGTCCAGTTGCATGTGGGGCTGCGTAAAGGCTCCCCTGGGGAGTTCTCTTGTACCCAAAGCCTTCCTTTGGGGGCACTTTTGGATGGGCAAAAAGGGCTCGCAACGCATTTCCTGGGGCTTGATTTTTCAGTCGTTTCTATGCCGGCTAGGGCTATGTTTAGGGATGCTCGGAAACAGCGAACCCGGAGGGTCCAGTTGCATGTGGGGCTGCGTAAAGGCTCCCCTGGGGAGTTCACTTGTACCCAAAGCCTTCCTTTGGTGATACTTTTGAATGGTCCAAAGGGGCTTACAACGCACTTCCTGGGGCCTGATTTTTCATTCGTCTTCGATGCCGTCTAGGACTATGTTTAGGGATGCTCGGAAACAGCGAACCCGGAGGGTCCAGTTGCATGTGGGGCTGCGTAAAGGCTCCCCTGGGGAGTTCACTTGTACCCAAAGCCTTCCTTTGGGGGCACTTTTGGATGAGCGAAAAGGGCTCGCAACGCATTTCCTGGGGCCTGATTTTTCACTCGTCTCCGAAGATGGCTAGGGCTAACTTTAGGTTTGCTCAGGAACAGTGAACCTGGAGGGTCCAGTTGCATGCGGGGCTGCGTAAAGGCTCCCC